>NW_004955461.1:5272793-5379169 GCF_000276665.1 Chinchilla lanigera
CATGTCTATATCTGTTTTCATGAGAAACCACTTTGAAGATATCAATATGTAATACAACAAGCATTGTTAATTCCCTACCACTTTGTTTGTAACTCCGTACTGTCTGTACTGTTCTTTTGCTGTTTTGTAAAATGTTGTCTGTCTGTTAATGTTTTCCTCCTTTTATTTTTAAAATAAAAAAAAAAAAACCTCTAAGAATCATTTGCCTAAGAATTTAAGACCAGAAGTAGTGACATCAATCCTTGGCCTCTGTCTTCCCTGGTTGAGGTTACCCGTTGGGATGTTAACTTACGGGCCTTTCCAGGGTGACAGCTGTGCTTGAGCAGCAGGCTCCTCCTGTTGGTTGGAGTCTGATGGCTCCAAAGAAACCCTGGGGCAAAACTTTTGAGCAAGGTGCGGTCCAAACAGAGCCTTCCTGAAACCATTCCAATTGCCTTTCTTGCAAGAGGCAAAATGGTCCCCTGTCATTCCAAATTCACAATCTACCACTCACTTAGACTAACTAGAAAAACACTGCTTCTTTTCACCACACTCCCAGAGGTTCCCAAGCCTAGGTTCAAAGCCCTTTGGACAGGGTGTTGAAATATTTTAATCGGACAGGCTCAGATCAGATGTCTTCCTAAAATACAAGAACTGGAATTTGGAGAACAGTGATTCCCCAACAGATGGCCAGCAGGCAAAACCATCTAGAGCTTCCATTTTAGAAGTGAGTGTGTAGGAAAAAATGAAATTAAAATAACTATTAAGTAAAAAGCAACTGTACAAAACCTGCATCTGATTTATTATTTTTATTATATAATTATTGCCTGATTTTTTTCCTTCTCATTATATAACCATTTCTTCGTAAAAAAACGGAGTCAATAAGATGATTAAGTAAATGGGCACAGTGTAGGTCTTAGCTAGTGCTTCTGCTGAGTTTGATGGGAGTGTTTGCTTCTGCACAGTTTGTGCTTACACTGCAATTTTGTCAATATTTTCACAAAGCCAGATTTTTAAAATTTCCAACCAGTCGTGCAGTCCATCTTCCTGGTCCAGGGTGTGGGAGGAGAGTCTAGTCAGTGTTTGGCATTTCTGATCTTGGCCCAAATCCTCTGTTGAGCACTTCACTTGTGGTACTTAGTGTACACTTGAGAAGGCGGAAGTGACATCGTTATTATTATTTAGTCTACAAGCACCTTTCTGTGCTGGTTTTGTTTAAAAGCATCTATTTAGGGAGCATTATTATGTACCAGGCTCTGTGCAAAGTGATTTCAGCATTATCTTGATTAATTTTCACGACACCCTCTCCAGCAGGTGTCATTATGCTTTCTTGTGGAGATTGGTGTTTAGAGGCATTAAGTCGACCCAGGTCTGCCTGTGGCCCCCTGCCACTTCGAGACAGCCTGTACAGCCCTCAGGTGGCTTACCTGGTGACTCTTCAACACTGATACTATTGTTCATAGTTAAGGGAAAGATTTGACTTACCCCACAAACCACTGTTTATTCATAGCTACAATTTAAACCCAGGTCAGTCAGACATACTGACTGAAGAAAGAAGACATTTTCTTCTTTGTGGATGTTTTCAACAAGATTAAAGAACAGATAGAAACTTTTCACTCTCACCCCGGCTTCTACTTACCCAGTTCCCCTCCTCCAACTCGTTATTGCCATTGTTGACTTCCTTCTAGAGTTTGTACAAATAGAAGAAATAGAAATATATATTTTCTTTTTTTTATTACTAAAAATGGATATATTTACATGGTATTAGGCACTATCCTGCTTCCAGGAATTTCTCACTTTGGTGACCTAAGTTCTTTCCAGACTGCCCCCATTTCCCCACCTTCCCATGGAGTCGCAGAAGCCTCTCTCATGAGTGAATGATAGTATTTATACAGACTCTCCTGATGAGTATTAGCAGCTTTCTATCTTTTATTACCCCAAGATAGGCCAGAACAGTTATACATGTCTATGTGTCATTTTACAGACCCGGAAGTTCACCTGCAGCTCTACTTTGAGACATCTCTTCCTTGTGGAAAATCAGTGACTGAAGTGGATCTTCAGGGAAATTCCAAATTAGAAACCTAATTTCCAGCTGGAAACTTTTAGAAAGGGTTTGACCCCTTCCTCTCCTGGATTTGTAAACTTGTGGGTGTGATTGGACCTCTCTGGGCCTCAGTTTCTTTACCGGTAAGAGCACAAGTTTGGCTTCATGTTGGCTACTCTCCCGTCATGACAAGCAAGCCAACGAAACAGTCTTAAACTACACAGGGATTTGTTAGTAGATGCAGCTGGATAGTCCAGAGAAAATGTGAGCTTCCAGGTAGGTTTGACTCTGTGGGTCAATGCTGTGCCCAAGATTCAGACTCTGCTTTGCTGTGTACAGAGATTTTTCTATGAGGAAAAGGTTGTTTGCTTCTTCCAAATCCAAAATGAGGATGCTCTCTCCTTCCAAACTCAGTTGCGTCTTAGAAGCCTTAGCACTTCTCCACCCACATCTGCTTGTACACTGGCCACTAGACCACATGCCTATTCTGAATCAGTAGTGGAGGCCAGGGAATGGGAGGCCTCTGTGACACATTTCCTCAACTGTAGAATGGGGGTAGTAATTCTGTTCTTGATAGATTCACAGTTTTTGAGGCATAGAGTACATTTAATAGGTAAACACCATAAATAAAGATCTATTTTGCCTAACACAGAGAGTGTGCCCAATAGGCAGCTTCTCTTATTAGTATCATGAGGAGTAGTAAGCAGTAGGGTGGGAATTGAGGCTGTAGAGTCCCACGAGATAGAGCAGTTCAGTTAGCTTTGGTAATTCTATTTGTGGATCTGATTCTCTCCTTTCATCCTGCTTCCAGGGTCTGGCTGGTTATTCTTATCCCTGTGTGGTGAATCTCTGAGTTTTGAGGTTGAACTTGCAGGCGGGGCTGAGTAATTACCCACTGGGGGATATAAAGCAATCAGGGACCAGTCTCCCCTCTCTTCTCCTACCATCTCCCTGACTGTCAGAGTCACCAGCCTCTGGGGCTGGATCATTTTAAGTTCACCTCAAGTCAGTTGGGGTTGCCCAGCCAGTCAGAGCTGCTGGCTGAGACTCCAACCCATGCCTGGACTTCTCCATCCAATACTCAGCTAGACTAAAAGAAGGAAGCTTTTGCTTATTCAAGGAAAACAGCATTGTAGTAGGCACCCTTTGCCTTCCTTGAATGCCTTCTGCCCTCTTCTCTCCTCTTACAAATTGGGAGTGAGGGGTGTATAATTTTCTGCAAGCCACGCAAATTGCCTTCCATGTTTTCTTTTCTTTTGGTTTCTTAAAGCAAATCTAACTTGTCACCCAGTTGCAGGTTTCAGACGTTGTTAGTTTCCAAAGGAGGAAAAAAACAAGCCTCAGTGTTGCCCATGGCTAATTGCTTTCAGGCCTCCTGGCCCGAGTATTTGCACTTCTTGCAATCCTAACCCTGTTCTTTGGACGCTGGCTGCAGCAGGAACTGGCTCTTAGAGGGCATCTCAGACAGATGTGTTGGAAAGTAGAAAAGGAAAGGGGAGGGAAGTTGGACAGGAAAGAGATAGAGAAAAGGAAAAGCTAATAAGGTGCCCAGGCATGGTGTCATCTAATCTCCCTCACACCACAATTCTTTTCTTTTTTTTCTTTGGCAAATGAAGAGATTGTCCAAGTGCCCAGCTAGAAAGGAGGTTGACACATCCTACTTAGTTCTGCTCATCCTCAGAAGTCTTCTATGAACTCTAGTCCTGTGTCATGCCTCATGGAAAAAGGGTTCTGGAGTCAAATAATGTAAATGAAGACCCAGATTTGCATTAGGAAATTAAAGATACAAAAGGATCCAACAGGAAGGGTACCTATATGACTTGTAGCAATTCTAAAACTATACAAATTCTCTCTCAATCTGGTTTCTTTCTTTCTTTCTTTCTTTCTTTCTTTCTTTCTTTCTTTCTTTCTTTCTTTTTTTATTCTTTCTTTCTTCTTTCTTTTTCTCTTTCTTACTTTTCTTTAACAAATATATATCCTGCACCCTCTTTCCCTGCATTTCTCCCTCCCTTTACTCTGATTAAAGGTATAATTTCATACTTATGCATTCATTTCCAACTCAGCATCAGTGGGTTCAATCTAGCCTTCCCCTTTCCATATTTGGAACACTTGTCTGACAGTAAAAAACTGAATCTTACTTGTTTAATACTGGAATGCACATGGTATCATTTTGGAATGGCTAATCTATATTCTTGTGAAAAACAAACTCACCACTTGAAATTCAATATTTTTTTATACTTCTTTTTGTCATTAACTCGAAGGTATTTCACCAAAATACTGTGTTGAAAGTTTACATGAATTCTTTTTATTGTTCCTCTTTGATTATGTTTGAAGTACAGTTAGGTCATGTGTTCCTATATATATTCCATTTTTCTTTTTCTCCAGTGGCTATGTTAATTTTTTTCATGAGTATTTGAAACATAATATGTTCTAAAAGTTAAAACTATACAAAAAATGTTTTCAAAGACATGCCATTCTTTTACCTGTTCTCTTTTATACGTATCCAAATATCCTTCCAGTCCCATTCCCACCATCCCTACATGTAACTATTTTCATTAATTTCTGATTTGTCCTTCTGGTGATACTTTTTGCTCACCAAATATGACTGCGTGTGTTAAAAATTCTTTTTATATGAGTCAAGGTTCTCCAGAGAAATAACCAGTAGGATCTATTAGATCCTATCAACTGGATCTACTAGATCAATAGGATCTATGGAGCCATAGAATGCATTGGCTGTAGATACATCTGTGAGAGAAGTTTATTAGGGGCTTTGGCTCACATGACTATAGAAACTGAGAAATGCTGTGATGGCTATCTGAAAGCAGGAGAACTAGGGAGTGGGTAGTGTAGCTCAGCACAAGACTAGAAGTCTCAGAGCAAGGAAGCTGATGGTGTAACTCTTAGTCTGATGCCAAAAGCTTCAGAGATTGGGGGGTTGTTGGTTCTCCAAAGACTGAAGACCCTCAAGTACAGATGTCTAAGGCCAGGAGAAAATACGCCCAGCTTGAGGGTGCAGGATTTGCCTTTGTTCTTTTGTATTTTGTCAGAGTCCTCAGCTAATTGGATAGATGATGCCTATTCAGACTGGTGAATGTGGATCTTTTTACTCAATCCACTGGTTCAAATGGCAATCTCTTCTGCAAACATTCTTACTTACACCCCAAAACAATGCTCTACTAGCTGAGAACCCCTTAATTCAGTCAAGCTGACACCTAAAATTGACCATCACAACTTCCTATACAAAAGATAGTATACTATAGATAGTATTTTGTACTTTGATTTTCCCATCTAATTGTATTTTCTAGAAGTCACTCATTTTTTTACAGCTGTATAGCAATCCATTGTACACACACTATAGGGTTTTTTTTTTTTTTTTTGGTCCAATTTTTTTCTATTTTAAAGAGAAAAAATAAAAATAACAAACAGAGTTTTAAAGCAGGTTACTAGGAGAGTTACAATAAATAATACATTCCATATTGTTGTCTTCATAGTAGTTATTTAGACTATAAGATATAAGCATGATATCTTGTCCAAACAATATTAGCACAAACCTTTCTGTTCAATGAACTAAGAGAAACTAGCTGTATAACTATCTTAACTAGCTTGTGTATAAATTTATATTGGTTTTTTCTCTTTCTTCCTATACATACTATAGTTTTGACCAGACTTCTACATATGCACATTTAGTGTTTTTTCCCTAATATTTATCAGTTACTGAAAAAACTGCAGTGAAAAACCTTGCCCATATGTATTTTCATAGTGTTGGAGGTATATCTTCAGGATAAATTCTTAAAACCAGGATTGCAGGGTGTCTTAGTTGCTTTCTCATTGCTGGGACAAAATACCTGACATGCACAAGTTAAGGGAGGAAAGGTTTGTTTTAGCTCACATTTTGTAGTGGTTTCAGTTCATAGTGGACTGGTTGCAAGGGTGGCATGGCAGAGGAGAAACAGTTCATGACATGGCAGGCAGGAAGCAGTGAAGCAGCAGTAAAGGGCCTCCTATTTCCTTTTATCCCATCCAGGCTCCAAACCTTTTGAGTGGTGCCACCCAAACCCAGGGTGGACCTTCTCATTATCCACACCCAGAACTGTGCTACACCAATCAGTAGACTAATTTAGTTATCACACCCTTAATCCATATTCACACACCCTGATCTAACATCACACACTCAACTTATGGCTGCCTCCCACAAGCCCCACCTATGAGCACATGAGGCTCTTGGGGGACATCTACATAGAAGCTATAATTTGGGGGTCAAAGGTAGATGCATGTGTATTTTGTCAGATATTGTCCAAATTCCTCCTACAGTGCTGAGCTGGTTTGGATTCTCATCAATAGTATACTGGAGTGTTTCTCTACAGTCTTGTCAGAAGTATATGTTGTCAGCTGGGGATATAGCTCAGTGGCACAAGCATCTGCCTGGTAAATGCAAGGTCGTGAGTTGGATCCCTCGTATCACCAAAAAAAAAAAAAAAAAAAAAAAGTGTATGTTGCCACTGTTCTTAACTTTACCAATCTAATATGTGGAACATTTGATCTCATTATTGTTTTAGTTTGCACTTTTAAACATCACAAATGAGGTTGAACATTTCTTCGTATGTTTAAAGAGCATTCTTTTTCTTTGTGAGTTATTTATTCGTTTGTCTATTTTTCTATGAGACACTTGTTCTTTCCTCCTCCAATTTTTAGAGTGTATATTGGGGAAATTAGCTCTTTACCTGAAATAAAGTTTAAAAATTTTGAATATTTTCTCCCATTTTTTTCAGTTGTGCTTTGATTTTGTTTGTGGTGCTTTTGTCTTGCGAAAGTTTAAAAATTTTTTTGCTGTGATGAAATTGACCATTCTTTCCTTTTCTGCATTTGGATATTTTGTTTTGTTTTGTTTTTTGAGACAGGGCCTCATTACGTAGTCTAGGCTGGCCTTGAATTCACTGTGTAACCCAGACTGGCCTTGGACTTGTGGCAATATTCTTGTCTTAGCCTCCCAAGTGCTGGGATTATAGGTGTGTGCCACCATGTCTGGCTATATTTGGATTTTTAGTTATAATTAGAAAGAAAACCTGTACCTACTCTCAGGCTATACAAGAATATACTCATCTTCTCTCCTAGAACTTGTGTGACTATTTTTTACATTTAGATCTCTGATTGACTTGAAGTTTGTTTTTGTTTTTTTAATGTGAGGTATGGATGTATTTTTTTCTTCTCCCCAATGTCTACCCAGGTGTCTTACCATCATTTATTAAAAAGTCAAACCTTTTCTACTGACAGTGGTTTTTTAAACACGTATGGGACAAGTAGTTTGACTAGATGAAATGCTTGGCCAGAGTTTCTGGCTGGAATCTACCACCCAGATTTACTAATCCTGTTGAAGTGACTATGAACTTGGACTGGTCAGCTAAGTCATGCCATGCTAGATTTGTGATGACAGATTTGTAGCTGGGCAAGGCCATGTGGCCAGCTTCAGCATCTGAATTCTGCCCTCTGGCCTTGTGATTGGATCTCATTGTAGGTTTCCAATCCCTCGCTTGTGGTTAACTCCACATGTTGAAACTTCATCAACCGCTCTTAGCCTGGAATTGCTGCGGTGTCATTTCCTCTGGTTTCTAAAAATGCAAAGCATCCTTTTAAAATACTAGTTTCAGAGTTTGTTTTGCAGTATTCTTGTTCTAAATCCAGATGACCCAGTGAAGTGGAAAAGAGATGAAGAGACCAAGAAGGAGAAGAAGATTTCTTCTCTCACATTTCTCTTTGTTCTTCTCATCTCTCTGGACAACGCTAGGTTAAAGAATCCAGAGGCACCTTCGTCTGTTTATGTAGTGGACACATACAGAGTACATACTGTGTGCTAGCTCTGGGGCCAGTCCTGAACAATAAGTGATCCTGGCCTCTTGGAGTACTGTCTAACAGATGGGAGCTCAGGTGGAAATAAATAATAATGACTCTTAGGAAGAGGTGTGGAATGCCATGAAAAGCATGGGAAAAGAAAATCATTGACTTGAGATTTTGCAAGATGAGAATGAAGTTTGGAGAATAGTTCAGATAGCCTTTATAGTGATAATAAAAATTGGCTTTCTGTTTGGAAAGCATTTTCACATCTAGTGTCTTATTTGATCTTTTGAGTACCACTGTCTGGAGCTGTTGCACATGTTGTACCCATTTTGCAGATGAGAAAACTGAGATCCAAAGAAATTAGTGTGTAAGGAGGGCAACTGCATTCAAAACCTCTGTGTATCTGTTCCCCTGTTGCTATAGTACACCCTTCTTGAGTGTGTTTTGACGCTCACTTCTGGGATTTGAAGGAAGATACAGGCATACTCAGCCTGAAGGTTGTGGGGGGTGCACTTGACTCTCCCTGCTTGTTTCTAGCAGGTTATGAATGCATTAGCAATTCACCTCCCACTCCTTCCCCCACCCTCTCTTATCACCACTTCTCTCTTCCTTTTCAGTTTTCTTTCAAAAGGGGGACGGTAACAGTAATACACTCCAGTTCAGAGGGTTGACGGAGAACAAGGGAGGAAATGCATGTGACATAGATGAGAAATTACAAAATTCCACCCCAACAAGGATGATGACTGTAATTTTCTCCCCTGGCACACTCTCACAAAGAGCAGACAACAATAGCCAACAGTAGCTGCTACACATTGACGGGTAGCTATGTGTCTGTGGCTGTGCCATGCATTTGTGTACAATATCGAATTTAGTCTTTGTGACAATCCAGCAAGGAAGAATTCTCCTCTTTGTTTTATACATGATAAAACTCAGAAAGGTAAAATCACACAAGCAGGACTTGAATCCAGCTAGAGATCAATATCTGTGTCCCAAATCTGGGTTAGATGAGGAACAGGAGAAAAGCCTTCTAGTTCTTTCCACCCTACGCGTTGGCCTAACATGAGCCTCACTCCTGACCTCTAGTTTTCCCTGACTCTGCCTGTCTGTCCTTCACACCCAGCCCCAGCTTGGTCCTTCAGCTGCCAGCAGGATGAAGAATGGCCCAGGGGATCAGGTGAGGGAATCTAGTCTTGCCCAGCCCTGCAGTGAAGCTGGGAGGTCTGCCCGGTTGATGTCCTTAAAAGGGCAGATGCACCCCAAATTGCAGAGTGAATGCTGCCAGCTCTGAGGACCAAGGCTAGGAGAAAAGCTGGCAAAAGTGGGATTTGGCAGCAGCCGTAGGTATGTTTGTGGCTAGGTTTTCTCTGTCTTGCTGAGCCCAGGGTTTCTGCCACCACCCTATGCTACATGGCTATCCTTAGCTTTGTCTAAAGATTAGAAGGGATATTTTGATATTGGCTGCTCTTCATTTGTTTTTGTCTTCTCTTAGAAAATGTAGGCTCTGCAGCCTTTAGGGACACATATGATTCTTCCAAAGGGGTTGGCCAGGGTTTGTCCTCAGCAAGGGTAAATGTGGTGGGGGAAAGTGGATGAGGCATCAGTCAGGAGTCGGGTGTGTGTGTGTTGTGCCTGTTGGCTGCCTCTGGATCAAGCTGTCCCAGGAGACTGCTGAGCAGGGCTGCAGGCCCCTTAAAGTTTACCTGAGCTTTGGCTTTATATCTAAACCAGGTGCTCCTGGTATTGCCTGGATTTAATCTTCCTTTCTATGCTATTTCCAAATTTTAGCATAATTTGTCATCTACAGAGAGTGAGAAATTTCAGAACCATCAAGTTCAAGTTCTGTTTTATTTACAGCCTATTCCTCAGTTTACTTTTCTCCTCCCACATTTTACTGCAGGCAGCAAGAAGAAGCCTGGAGGCCTCTTCAAAGCTTTGCTTGGAAATACTCTGATCCAGGTTACCCAGTTTGGTCGGTATGCTTTCTACTGTCTGTTTGACTGCAGGGGAGTGTGACCAAACTTTCTGCTCCTCCACGACAAATAGGTGCTTTCTTTCAGTTTCTAGTGAGATTTCCTTCAAGCCCTCATCTCTGCATTCTTAATGATCAAAATCCTAGGACAGCTGTGGTGAGGTGCTTTAGGATTTTATTAACTCTTTGCTTAAAGCCCCTTTTCTGGTTCTGGGGCCACTGCATACTCCAGCTAGTTGTTATAGAAGCACCCTTCCTCGGTCCGCAGATCTGTCTTAGCGACCTGTTTCTGTATAACTTCAAAAAACATTATCTGTCAGATTCTGTGGGTCAGGATCTTGGGGTTGTTTAGTGGTTCTTTTTGGCTCAGGGCTGCAAGTAAGATTTCATCAGCCTGTCAGCAGGACCTGTGGGCTCATCTGAAACGTCAGCTGGGGTTTGTAGGATCAGTGTGCAAGTTCATGTAGGTGGAGCTTGACCGCTTCATTCCCTCACAGGCTGTTGGACTGCAGCCTTGAATTTCTCAGATGCTGCTGGGATGGGGGCCACAGGTCTCCAGGGGCCCTTGTAGGGCCTCTTCATATTACCTGCTCATTATCTGGCATAAAGGTACCAGAAAAAATGCAATGGAAGCCTCGGTTTTTGGAATGGAATCTTGGAACTGGGCTCTCATGGTTTCTGTCATACATATTCAGCTGCAAAGGTATATAAAATCCAGTCTACCCAAAGTCCTCAATAACAGGAGGCCAGGATCATGGAGGCTGTCTACACACTGAAATTAAAATGTTTGCAGGCACGGATATTTACTGAGCAATTACTATATGCCAGACATTCTCCTGGTATTTGGGTTGCACTGATGAATAAAACTGACAGAGACAACTGTTTTCAAGGTGCTTCCAGGAGGAAAGGAAGAATATGAGGGCAGGGTGCCTTTGAGTTGATGGAAACCGAACGGAGACTGAAACATGTGATTGATGCAGATTATAAAGGGCTCTCCTTGCTCTGGTGAGCATTTAGATTAATACAAAAGCAATGAGGAGCTCTGAATGGACTGTAATTGGGGCAGTCATAATATATATTATGGGGCAAGGCAGGCTGGATTCTAGGAGATTAGGAGGCAGCAATAGTAGTTCAAGCAAGAGATCATTTTGCTCATCAGCTAGCGAATGGATAAATTCTGGCATATCTTTAAAAGGGAATACTACTCAGCAATGTGGTAGTTAATTGTGGTGTCAACTTGAATAGGAATTTCCTAATAGGTTAGTTTAGTACTGCTCTGGTGTATCTGGATGATTGACTTACCAAAGAGGGAAACCCCACCCTGGGTATGAATGGCCTCAACCAATAGAATGATAGCCTGGGTGGAATAAAAAGGGAATGGTGAAGGAAGTCTCTTTTCTGCTGCTTTAGAGGAGCTTCAGTATTTGCCATTGTCTTTGGATGTCCAGCATAGACTCTTCAGCCTTCTAGTGGAGATCCTTTAGCTGCCCTATATGAACTCACATGAGACTTTGCAATGAGTTCCAGGCTTTTGACTTGTGACTGGACCCTCTGGCTCTCTAGTGCATAGATGGCCTTTCTGTGTTCTTTCGCATCTGACTTAGTAGGCAGCATTGTAAGCCTATTTTGTAAATCCTTTGTCCATCATGTATTTTATACTAAATCTGTTGCTGTTTGGCACTGAGAGTGGCTCTAGAGCAACATAATTGTAAGGATGAATTCACTCAATGTCTTTAGTACTTCCTAGAGTGGCTCTCTAATTTGCTAGACCTAAGGTTGCCATGGTCTCTCTTTCTAATAAAGTGTGGAGTACTGATAGTCTGTGGTATGATATATTTAAAGTAATATGTAGTGCAGATCCATGTGATTATCCTAATTCACCACTTGTGAGGTACAAGGATTTTAGTAGCTCTATGTACAATACTTTTGAATATTTTTGGAAGAGTAGGAAATATAATGACACTGGCTGGTTGCACTTAGCATTTCCAGACAAACTAGCAAAGGGAAATCATGAGCTCCAGATATGCACAGAAAACCTAAAAGCTTCTAAATGTGAAAGTAAATTAATAAAGGAAAGCAAAGAGCTCAAAGATTTAAATTCCCAGCTCCAGGCACACATAAGCAATCTAAAAGCTTCTAAGTGCATCCTGAAAGAAAAATCTTTTCTCCTTTAGCAGCAGGGCTGAGATGACATGAACCAGAATACAAGCCTCATAATTTGATTGGCTGAAAGTGTAAGTTTAATGTTCAGTCTGGAAGTGTATCTGAAGTAAGAGTGAGGGCTCTGATAGGAAAAAGAAAGAGATCCTGCAAATAGGGGTGGAGTTGTTTGGGAGAATCCTGACCAGCCTGGGAACATTGAGGTCCTAAACCTTAATGAGGTTATTAGGTCAGAGGAAGAGATTTCCCCATCCATAATGGTAGAGTCATCCCTATCCCCACCTCTTGTGGTGCTGGCCTGTCTTTCTATACCCAAAGAAACTAATCCTATGTTGCCTAATGCAGTTAGCAAGTATGGTGATGCTGAACCACCCGCACCACCTACCTTTGCCTCTAGGTCTATAACCAGGCTCACATCACAGAAGTCTCCTAAAGGTGAGGTACATAGTGTGACCATGAGGAGGTTTGCTATATTTGCAAAGCACTTCTTTGTAATTTTCTGACTCTTCTAAGCAGAGCTCTGATGAACTCTTACAAGAAGTCTGGGAATGGATTTTAAGTGTGGAATAATGGTGGCAAAAGCATACACCTGAATCAGGCTAAGTTTGTTGATATGGGGCCTTTAAGCAGAGATTCTGAACTTAATGCTGCAGCTCATGGATTTAAAACTAAGGTGTTAATAGTTCATTTGACTGGCTGACAAAAGTATGGGTCAAAAGGTGGCCCACTGTGAGTGAGTTTAGAGATGCATGAGACTCCTTGGCTTATCAGTGATGAAGGGATTGAAAGGTTCATGGAAATGGGAATACTGGAGTGGATGTATCATTTTAAATCTATTTTTTTTTTGTACCAGGAATCGAACTCATGACCTTGAGCTTGCTAGGCAGGCACCATGCCACTGAGCTATATCCCTGGACCTGTCATTTTAAATCTAATTCTCCCTACTGTGATGATCCAGCAAATGTATGCTTCATTAACATTTTAAGAAACAGATTTGTGAAAGGAGTACCACATCACTGAAGAGCCCTGTCATTGCCCTTTTCTGTTGTCAGAAGTTATGGGGGACTGGTTAGAGACAGTCTCTCAATAGGGAAACTGAAGACCAATGTGCTTAATTGGATTCTGGAGTAGCAGCCCTATGCTATGTGTGATAATGTGTTATGTAATAGGAAACTATTACACTTAGAATTCCTTCCAAGACAACGCAGCCAAAAGTCATATATTCCTTTATGTCACCTTTCTCTCTGGGATCTGCAGCCTGCTTCCTGGAACCTAGGTCCACCATTGATGAGCTTTGTGAACTTGGCCAACTTCCCTAGCCTCTTTGAGTCTCAATTTCTCCAGTAAAGTAAAAATAATAATAGTCCTTACTGCATGGTATTCTGAGGACAGAATGAGGCATCTGTGGAAAAATGTTTTTTATATGTATGATGCATAGCAGTTCTGTCCCTGTGACCAGTTACAGAAGTAAGAATTGTAGTTGTCCTCTCCTATTTTGTTAATATGCTTGTGCATATATACACATGTTAATATCTTTATTTTCTCCTCTGTAACATAATACTCATAGACTTAATACTGATTCTTAAGTATTGTTAATCCTGCATTATAATGTTTAAGTTATGAAATGCTAGGAGTAAATATCTCCAAAAGAAAACTTTACCTTCTATTCTGGGGAGGGAAGTAGTGTACTTCTCTTTGTGCACAGGGTAGTTGTAATATGTTAGGTGTAACTATGAAATGGTGTTATTGTGTGTGGGGACTAAGTATAGTTTAAGGAAGTGTGTCTGGCTATCAAGTTGACAAGGGGTGTATTGTGATAGTCAATTGTGGTAACATCTTGAATAAGAAATACCTAACACTTTTGTCTAGCACAGTTCTGGTGTGTCTGGATGACTGACTCACTGGAGATGAAAGACCCATCCTTGCCACATCCAGCACAGCTCTCAAGAAACTCTTGTTGGGGGATGACCATGAAAAAATGAAGGCAAGAGGGAAAATGCAGAATGCTGAGATCAGGTGGAGCCCTCTCTCTTCGTAGGAGAAAAAGAGTTGTCCAATGACTGCAGAGTGTTTATTTGTACACTTGGCAGGTTGTCAGGTGAAACCCCTCTGCCTAACAACTAGCTCACCTCTCATGCCCCATGTTCTTGGGGACAATTTGTCTGGCTCACCTGTGGCACTTCATGCTCTTGGGGCTGAAATATGCTGTTGTTCACACGATTCACTTCAGGCCCCCTGTGTTCTCAGGCTGGTCTTTCTCCAGCCCTGCACGTGTGATTGATATCTGGCTTCAGCTGCTCCCCGCGTCTCCCACTTTTCTATTTTGCAGTTACAAGTGATGGGTGGTCAAGTTGAAGTTGGAGGAGCTGTGTTTGGAGGACTTTATAGAAGACCTTCTTTCTTGTGGTTATACTTTTCTGCTGGATGTTCAAAATCAGGTTAAAGCAAGACCTGTATTAATTAAAATTAACTTTTTGCTATCTATCAAGGTCAGTTAGTCTCCTCAGTATTTACCTTGGAACCAGACATAGTGCCTCTCAGTTCTGTCAGTGTCAGCTGTCTGGATGAGTCATGACCATTGCTTGACCAATTTGGTTTCTGTGAAAGCTTAGGAGACTTTCTTTCCTGGTAACTTTACTTAGGCACAATGTACATCTTTGATTTCCTTCCTTTGCTGTCCCAAAATCTCCTTGTAAGGAGTTTATATAACTTACCAGAGTTGTAGGATGTCACTGAAAACATCCCTCATACCTTGGGTCCTCATTGACCTTGGGGGGCTAGGGCCAAAATATTGACTGTCCTCTTGGTTCATCTATCTTTTTAGTCTTTGGTCTCCAAACCTTAGTTTTTGAACATCTTGAAGAGAAGGTTAATGACATTACACTGTAATGGGAGCAGTGAGCTTAATAGTACAATTTTATGTGAATATCAAGCACTTTAAAATAAAAATAGAACTGTTATTTCTGATTAACCCTGGATGGTCCAGTAGTTGAATCTCTATAGAATGTTAGCAGATAATAGTTATATAATTTTACACAAAAAAATTTGAAATCAAAAGCCATACATAATGTTGTACATGACAATCATGATGACATTTTGTAACACAAATTTCCATTTTGTCATAATATAACCTTTTCTATCATCATCTCTATCTAATACACAAAAAGCTTTTACCTAATTTGTTCTCCTTTAATGAGATGTCACTGAAGTGTGTAATATTACCTGAACTGCTTAATGTCTAGATATAATGGTGCATACATAGCACATATATCACATAAATTTTTGTTATTACTGACTGGTGATCTCATGTTGGCTTGACACGAACCTCCTATTACAAGTAGTTAGAGCACAAAAGAAAGGCAAATGTCTGAATCTGAAAGAAAAATCACCTATCACCATAAACATGTATCACCATAAAAATCATCTATCACCATAAACAATCCCTGTTTTACATTTTGGAAGACCTGTACATCTGAAGGTATGAATACATTTACTACACCATGAGATTAATAATAATCAACTGTCACAGCCATATGAAAACTTTTATTTCTTAATTTAGTTTTGTACCAGAGCATCTTTAAATCAGAAAACCTTATTATTTAGAAAACTTAATCTTTGGATGATGACCAATGTAAATATATCATAACAATATGTCTTTTGAGCAACATTTTTTTGATGTCTCCCATGAAGCTATGAATATTATTGGGACTTCCTATTAATGAAAAAAGGCTAAGATATAATTTTTCCCCAGACAGCTGTTCCTTAATTCACCAAAGGGAGCCCTGAGCAATAATTTGCCAAGCCTGAATGTTTTCCATGTAGTTACCTTAACAAATTTCTGATGACCTGTGAGAAAACCAATTTTGATTTCATATTGACCAGCTGGCAACCCAGGTGGAAGCATGGCTTTTTAAATCTATAAACCAAATTAAATTACAAACAAGTGATCCTGAAATGCGAAAAAAAAAAAAAAAAAAAAAGAAGAAGAAAATGTTTGTTGAGTGCAAATAAAAAATATCTCTTAACAGACTGGACAAACTGACAACCAAATACACAACAACAACATAGACTTGACAAACAGACAAATAACCAAATACACAGATAGTCTTACAATATCAGAGGACACTCAAATATATTTTTGGCCAGATTGAATTACAATAGCTCTTTTACAATTTTAGAAGTTTGTAATTACAAATAGACTAGTCGCCATTTTCTGTGGGTCAGTTAGCAGAGATCTCTCACAAGAAAAATTTGAAAGGGACAAAATCTTTTATCCATAATTAATATATATATTTTTTGTATTGTATTTTGTCTTAAGAATACTGGCAATTTTCATTTGAAAGAGCTGATAATGGCTGTGCTGCCCCTACAGGTGCAGCAGAGCCATTTCAATCAAAATGTCCTTCTCTTTTGTAGCTGAAACATGTAACCTTGTTCTTTCTTTTTCCTTTAGGCTGTGGATGAATAGCCTGAGTGATAGCTGCTGCCAAGGCAGCCCCTGAACATATGAGGGGCCACTGTCTGCTCAAATTCAAATCATCTCAGACAGCATAGCTTGCTTTTTGTGGGCTCATAAAAGCTCTTTACACCACTTATTTGCATTTGCATAGGCCAATTGTTGAAGAATTAATGTGTCAGCCTCTGTGTTGTTGATAATTCTCTCACTAGCATGACACAAAATCCTGCAAAGTTTCATTAGGACCCCGGCGAATGGAGATCAGATCAAAGGACGTTGTACCCTTTGAAGGAAGTTTCCTCCAAGCCCTTGTGGCAGCTATTTTAATTTGTTCATATCTTGCAATTCCAAAGTAAGTTGATTATTTGTGGTAGCAAAGGCACCTTCTCTGGTTAACATGTCTTTTGTAATGGCCATGTTGTGAGTGGCATTGCAAGTGGTTTGATCTACACACAACTAAAAAACAAATTTTCCATCCTCAATAAATAATCCTCCAGACTTAAACATGTTTTAGTTATTCCTTTCCAATCATTTGGGTCATAACCTGTTGTCTTATGAACTCTATAACACCCAAGGTAAAAGGGGCTGTGAGACCATAGGTAGTGGTTTTTTGTTTTAGTTCTTTTAAGGTCTTGAAGGATGCAGCTTTATGAAGATGTATAACTTGTCTCAGATTATTGGGGCCTTGGACTTTGGCAACAAGATAGACATGCTGAAAATCCTCCAGGGATTCTTCTTTCTCCTTGGCTTCATTTAGTGCCAATTGCAAGGGAGAAAGAAAGGAGCACTCTACTTTATGAGGGGTGGAAGTATCAGCTTGTGAAGCAGCAAAATTTTTTTTGAAATGGTAGTAGCTGCTTATGGCACAGTTGAGGTTGCCAGTTTTATTTTGGGTGGTTGTGAGATGGAAGTCACAGTGAAACACTCCTCTAGTGGGGAAAGGTCTCTTCCCCCACCACCCATAGCTCCTTCCTTATCTGATTGAGCAAAACTATAGGGTTCAATCCCCACTGGGGGAGTATTTCTCCACTGTCTTTTTTTCTGGCTCAGGACTTAGTTTTAAAATAGTGCTCTGAGCCAAATCCTCTGTGGTCATCTTAATAGACATAAAATCTTTGAGAAACTCCTCAATTCAAATCCACAGGAAAAAGGTAAATACAGAAATCCATAATATAGCAAGCCTTTCTATATACATCTGTGGTTCTTGAGAACCTGTCTGCCCCATGTTTTACACCTGATAATGGGATCAATATTGACGCTATTGATGGAATCAATATTATGATATCAACACACCTCTGGGATCAATATTGATGATATCAATGGGAGCAATATTGGTAATATCAATAAACCTCTCTCCTTTTTGTGTGCACAACTAGAGATGCTCTCTTTCCTACTATATTACAAATGTCCTCATACTCCAGCTACCTGTTCAGGTGCCAAAATACCACATCCAGCACAGCTCTCAAGAAGCTCCTTGGGGGAGGACCATGAAAAAATGAAGGCAAGAGTGAAAATGCAGAAAACTGAGGTCATGTGGAGGCTCTTGATAGGAGAAAAAGAGCTGTCCAATGACAACAGTGTGTTTATTTGTACACTTGGCAGGCTGATGTCAGGTGAAACCCCTCTGCTAACAACTAGCTTACCTCTCATCCCCCATGTTCTTGGGGCCAGTTTATCTGGCTCACCTGTGGTACTTCATGCTCTTGGGGCTGAAACAGCTTGTTCACATGGCTCACCTTGGGCTCCCTGTGTTCTCAGGCTGGCCTTGCACCAGCCTCACACATGTGATCAATCTCCAGCTTCAGCTGCTCCCCACGCACCCTGAGTTTCAGTGGCACCAATCAGTAGGCTTATAGTCTGATTTGAATAAAAAGAGGGAGATGAAGCAAACCTAGTTTCTGCTTCTTTGGAGAAGCTCCAGTCTTTGCCACTGCCTTTGGACATCCATCTCCAATATTCTAGTGCAGAATTTTCAGCCTTTCAGCACAGCCCTTTCAGCTTCTGGATAGGGACTCACAAGAGAGTCTACAGTGAGCTCCAGACCTTTGACTTTTGACTGAATTCTCTGCCTCTCCAGCATATACATGGCCCTTTTGCACACTTCTGACAGAGACCACTTTGAATTGGCCCTGAGCAGGCTTTAGAATTAATTGAATGGCTTTCTAAATTAACTTATGAGTCTGTCCCAGGACTAGGGAATTTTCCCAAAGAGCTAGCAGAAATAGAACTCTCCATGTCAACAGTCACAGTAGAGATCTGTCATGGTCTGTGACGCTTTGATACCTCTGAAGGTAAGATAGCCCTGCAGCTGAGGGCAATAAACATTATTCAGAACTCAGGGCAATACTGCCAACTTTAGAGATCAAATAGTTCTCTCATTAAGCAAAGATTTACTGCTTGGAATGTCTTTGTTTCACTTTCTCAAGGCCTTGCTCATTTCTGTGTCCCTTTTGCCTTAGCTATTCCCTGTACTTTCCTACACCCCTCTGATATGTTAAGTACCTAATAAACACTGGCAAGTCCAGAGAAGTCTTTGTCTTAGCCAGAAGAGATCTGACCATCCTGGACCCCACAAACCATATTGCATTGTTTCTTTTATTTAATCTTTTCTCATAAGCACATTCATAAGATTGAGTGACTGATCAGGGCCTCATACTCTTCCACACCTGACTCTGCAGGCAGCATTTTAAGCTCACCTTGTAAAACCTTTATATATCATATATTCTATCTATCTATATCTATTTATCTATGTATACACACACACACACACACACACACACACACACACACACACACTTTTTTCCCCTCTGATGAACCCTCACTGGTACAAGCAATAAAAGGGAATGGCATATTAGTATATGCAACAATATGGATGAAACTTGACAAAAGACCACATTTTGTATGATTACATTTACTACATATGAAATGTTCAGAATGGGCAAGTCATTGGTAGAAATGGAAAGTGGATTAGTGTTTTCCTAAGACTGGGGAATATGGAGGTTGTGGGTATAGGGATAGCTTAAGGGTATAGGTTTCATTCTGAAGAGATGAAAAAAAACTTCTTAAATTGATTGTAGTCATTATTGTACAACTCTGTGAATACAGTAATAACATTGAGTAACAACCTTGGGTTGTGCGGTATAGAAGTTATATCTCAAAGCTGTTATGAAAACAGAAAATAAAACAAAAGAGATGTGATGGTGGCCTGACCTAAGTAGGTTCTTTTAAGTTTGGGGCCATTTTTTGGACTAGTTCATTTCCTTCTTGTTGCTCATATTAAATGCCTTATCCCTCATTAAATTTTTCCTATGACACCATTCTTTCCTTCTTTCTCATGTTCATGGACACCTCTTTACCATCAACTTCCCATTGCTCTACCCTTTTCTTGCTATTGTCTCCACTTCAGCTCTTTGAGGCTCCCAGCTCCTGTTCTCACTTTTGTGCAGATGTGACTGAGTCTGCTGATGTACTCCATCTGCTCTCTCAGCCTGTCCTCCATTCTGTTCTTACTTTGCTTACATATCCTGGTCTGCCCCCAGCACTCCTAGAGTTTGATCTTAGCACAGTGCCATACTTTCCACTCCACATTTCCATGTAGGTTGTGCTCTTGAGAAGATCTAGCCCCACTATGAGGCTTGGAACAAGTGCCCAGTACTGAAGGAACAGTTGGAGCTGATTCTGAGTAACTATCCAGATACAAACCAGCAGGGGAAAGGTCACAATTCACAGCATTTCTCCCCATATGAATATCTGAAATATTGAATGTACTACAAATTGAGGGAGAAATGTGCACTTGAAATGAAATGGTACCTTCTTATTCTTCCTCCCCATTTACTTACCTCCTACTATGTGTCAAGTGATTTATGTACATATACTTTTGAATTTTCACAACCCTTTGAAGATGGTTGTTATTCACCTCGTTTATCACATGGACAATCTGTGGTTGTAAGGTGAATAAAACGACCACAATCCACTAATAGTGAGTGGCAGAATTGGAATGTCATCATATATGTCTGCAGGGCTCCTGTGGTTTGAATGTTTCTGTCACCTCTAAAACTCATGCTGAAACATTAGCCCCAAGGCAAAAGTGCTGGAAGTGGAGCCTAATGGAAGGTGGTTTAGTCATGAAGATTAATGCCAACTGTAAAAGGGCAGCTGAGGCTGTGCGTTCAATCTCTTGCTCACTTGAGTTTTTCTTGCCTCTGTCTTTTACCATGAAATGGCACAGCTTGACGGTCCTCATCAGATGTGAGTTCCTCAACCTTGGACTTCTCAGCATCCAGGACTTTAAGAAATGTCTTTGTTCTTTATAAAATACCCAACATTAAGCAGTCTGTAATAGCAGCACAAAATGAACTAAGATAATTCCCTACAGCATTTGGAGAAGTTTGAGATGAAAATTGGACCATGTCAATTCCCTGAACAAATGCCTTTGGAGGCATTTTGTTGCTTATGAGATGAAGTCCAAAATCCCTAATAAGGTTCTGCATGATCTGGCCCTTGTTTACCTTTCATTTCTCACTGTTCAGGGCCAAGCCTTGTCCTTGAGGAACTCCTCTGTTTCTCAAGGGTAACATCCTGTTCTCTCTTGCCTCTGGGGCATCACACAAACTTCACTGCTTGCTAGAATATTGTCCTCAGATGTCTGTCTGGTTTTTTCAGCAGGTTTTAGGATTTGCTGTAGGCATCAGTCACTTGTGGAAGTCCTCTCTCACTCTCCAGGGCTGTCTGTGTACCTCAGTGTGCTTTCTTCATCTTATTAATTATCTTTCTATAATCTAACTTATCATTTAACTATTTCCTTCACTAGATTTCAAGCTTTTGCCAAGGTATGGGACTTGTTTGCTTTACTTCCTATTCTATCTAATGATACTTAGCCCAGTAGATGCTTACTGAATTGATGAATTCAAGTTTTGTCAAGCATTGTCATAGCTACTCTGGATGATTTAGTTTAACTAGGAAATAAATATTTGAAGAAGAATGAATTATTTTGTTGTAATTTGATCCTCCTCATGACCTGGTTTTATTGGGGGATCCTGGTGACAACGTTATTTTCTAATATCAAAAATGCTAACAGATTATTGCTCTTTCTTAAATTTAGGCTCTGAGTATGTTGGCATTATAAGAATAGCCATGATCTTTCCAGTGAGACAGAACCAGTCTCCAGTCCTGTATTCTCTCAGGTTGTACTGTTGGAGCCTCAAATTCTTCAGTAGACACAATCCCTGACCTGAAATTATACTACAAACTACTGTAATAAAATCAACATGGTACTGGCTAAAAAACAGACCTGAGGATCAGTGGAACAGACTGGAAGAAACAGCCACAACCACACTCTCAGCCACCTAATCTTTGACAAAGGGGCCAAACAAGCTCACTGGAAGAAAGATAGCTTCTTTAATAAACAGTGCTGGAAAAATTGGCTTGCCACTTGCCGAAGACTGAAAATAGATGAAAGTCTACCACCATGCACCAAACTCAAGTCAAAATGGATCACAGATCTCAATATTAAAACAGAAACACTAAATCTACTAGAAGAGAAAGTAGGTAAAAATCTTGAAGACATAGGGTTACGCAGAGAGTTCATGAACAAAAACCAAATCGCATGGGAAATACTTCAAAGAATCAACACCTGGGATCTCATCTTACTGAAAAATTTTTGCACATCAAAAGAAATCACTAGCAGAATAAAAAGAAAACCCACAAATTGGGAAAAAATTTTAGCTGACTGTCCCTCGGACAAAGATCTTCTATCTAGAACACATAAAGAATTAAAAAACATCAGCTCTCCCAATTCAAAGACCCAATCCAAAAAATGGGCATCTGAGATGAATACACACTTCTCAGATAAAGAAATACAAATGGGAAATAAATACATGAGAAAATGTTCAACATCATTAGTCATTTGAGAAATGTAAATTAAAACAACATTGAGATTCCACCTTACCTCAGTAAGAATGGCTATCATTAAGAAATCAACCAATAACTAATGCTGGTGAGGCTGTGGAGAAATAGT
This sequence comes from Chinchilla lanigera, assembly GCF_000276665.1. NCBI lineage: Eukaryota > Metazoa > Chordata > Mammalia > Rodentia > Chinchillidae > Chinchilla > Chinchilla lanigera. The sequence goes on from NW_004955461.1 coordinate 5,295,250, forward strand.
TCTCTTAAAGGAGACTTCTCTATTGTTGATGGGAATGCAGACTGGTGAAACCACTGTGGAAATCAGTGTGGAGATTCCTCAGCAAACTAGGTCTAGAGGTCCCATTCAACCCAGCTATTCCCCTTCTGGGTTTTTCCCAGAAGAACTGAAAACATCGTATCACAGCAATATGTGTGCACCCATGTTTATAGCAGTGCAATTTGTAATCGCGAAATTGTGGAAACAACACAAATGTCCATCCACTGAGGAATGGGTAAAAGAATAGTGGTGTTTTTATACAATGGAATATTATTCAGCTATAAAGAAAGATAAACTTGAGGCTTTTATAGGTTAATGGTCACAACTAGAGACCATACTCATTAGTGAAATAAATCAAACCTGCAAGTGTAAGCAACATATTGTCTTACTAGTGTAAGAACCCGAAAGAGTGAATAAAAATTAGTGGTATGATAGACAATGTGAAACAAAAGGAAACTGCTGAAAAGTAAAGAGCAACTGGGATAAGGGAAAAGAGAAAAGAAAGAAGGGGGAAATTATGTATATATGTATATACAGGATAGCTAACATAGTTCTACTACTGACTTCTATTGCTTTATTGCAAGCAACAGTTAATGATTAACTATTTGATCAGTCTTGCATGTCTATGTTTGTTTTCCTGAGTAACCACTTTGAAGTTATCAGTATGTAATATAACAACCATTGTTAGTTTTCTATTACCTTGCCTGTAATTCAGTATTGTTTGTGTTATTCTTGTGCTATTTTGTAAATGTATGTGTGTTTGTTAATATGTTTTTGTTCTTTTATTTTTATTTTTATTTATTTATTTTTTTAATTTTTTTTTTCTGGTGCCAGGAATCAAATTCACAGCCTCATGCTTGCCAGGCAGGAGCTGTGCTGCCGAGCTAACTCCCCAGCCCCTGTTCTTTTATTTTTAAAATAAAATAAAAAATTTTTTTCAGGAGGAAAATGAGAATAATGGTACCTGCTTTGTAGGTTTGACATGAGAAATGAATAAAATAGTACATGAAAGGTACTTAGTACAGGGCCAAGCACAAAATAAGCACTTTAAACATGTTAGACATTATTATGTGTATTACCATAAGGACAATAAAAGCTTTCTTGCCTGCCAATTAGATACTTGACAGATGGTAGCTGTATTAGTATTATTGCTACTATGAAGGAATGCTGTGGTTTTATTGTATTGACTCTGAGCTGGATTGGCAGGAAGCTGCGTGTTGGGGACTTAGGGAAATGTAGCCAGTGTTGAGAAGGTTCTCTTGCAGGTTTCTGGCCAGGGGGTGTGACAAGGGGTGGTCACTTCTGCCTAAACTGGGCCCAGGGAGAGGGCTGGAAGGGTGTCATTTGCAGGGTAGCACCTTCTCCTGGCAACTACATCTGGGTGCAGAGCACAGCACAGCTCTTAGAGAGGCCCTTGTTTGAGGGCTTGCAGTCTTGCCTCCTGTCAGCCTGAAAGATGAAAAGCAGCAAGAGTAGCATTTGGAATTGCACGGGATGTGGTGAGATGAGGATGCTTAGAAGAGAACTTTGTCTTTGGAAAATATTATGCTTGTGAAGCTCCTGGGCACATCTTGCTAAGAAGTAATCGGCTCAACTGCTAGTCTGATCATTTTCTAGTTCTGCCTGAGCGTTATATACAGAACTTTACCTTACAAGGTGCTCCATGGGATGGTCCTTTCCCAAGGACCTCTGTGTTTCCCTTTCCATTTAGGGCCAGGAGGTGAGATGGATACAGAACCCCAGGGATTTGGGTATTTGGAGCAGACAAGCCTGATGACTCTATGGCTTCTGACTTCTGGTTTTTCTATTTATTTATTTGAATGTAATATATGTAGATATTAGCAAAGAAAATGTAAAAAACACCCTCTTTCTATGAAAAATGTAGAACAAAATATCACAACAAAATAATTAGAGAATCACAATAATTCATACACTATGTACCGTAATTGTAAAAGAATGGCCAAAATGTTACTCAGAATAGAAGCCATAGAAAAAAAGAGACTCTCTCTTAGAAAAAGAAAGTAAACAGATAAGATAAAACTTTTCTCAGTGAACTGAAAGTAGTAGTATAAATGAAACAAATTAGCATATATACTGAAATATTTTTGAAACAACAGAACAGAGAATTAGAGGAGTTATTTGAACTTCTCCCTATTCTTATTTCTCTATTGTCTATTTTGCTCTTTATTGATATAAGTATATATTTTGAGTTTCTCATATAAGAGAAACCATATAATATTTAAGTTTGTGTGTCTAACTTATTTCACTTCACATTATTTTCTCAAATTGCATCCATTTGCTGGCTTTTTTGTTTGTTTGTTTGTTTTTAGTACTGGGAATTAAACCCAGGGGCACTCTACCATTGAATGGCATCCCCTGCCCTTTTCACTTTTTAAAAATTTTGAGACAAGGTCTCCCTAAGTGGCTCAGGCTAGGCTTGAACTTGTGATCCTCCTGCCTCAGCCCTCCTCAGTGTTAGAATTACAGATGAAATCGGGCACTTTCAAAGTGGTATGGCTGTAGACAATGCTAGAGTTACAGGAGTGCACTACTGCATCTGGCTCTGACTTCAGGCTTCTGGTCAAGGTCACTAACACCTATTCCCAGAGCAGTCCTGGCACACTGACTACTTGGAAGGTGTGATGTGAACTTCACAGGCTTAGCCTATCAAAAGAGGGTTGGTTTGGGGGCCTGGGCAGAGCTAAGCAGGGCTTTGGCCCTGGGCTTCCCCTCTGCGCCCCCTACTTAGGTTAAGTTACAACACTTTCCTGAGCCCATCTTTTTTTGTCTCCAAAATGAACACAACTTCATATCATGTGAATATTGCTATACCTGGACTGAGTTCTACTGTTTTATCATTTGTTTTCATCCTCCAGTTTTCCATGTGTTGCCATCTTTTGAACATTTGAGTTCTTTTCATATTCATTTGGTTTATCTATGGAGTTTTTGAGTATATGTACTTTGGACTGAATTGTGTCCCTCAAATTCACAAGAGTCCAATTGGAAGATGAGGCAAAAATTGGAAATAATTAGATTTAGATGAGGGTGTGGGATCTTCATGGTGGAATTAGTGCTCTTATCAGAGGAGACACATTTCTCTTCACCCTCAAATATCAAGGAAAGGTCCTGTGAGGACACAGTGAAAGGTGGCCATTTGCAACCCAGTGTAGGAGCCCTTACCATCCATGCTGGCCTTTTGATCTTGGACTTCTTAGTCTCCAGAACCATAGAAAGTAAATTTCTATTGTTTCAGACTCTCGTCTATGGTATATTGTTAAGGCAGCCTGAGTAGACAAAATCATATTCTTTGTGTGTTTCTTCATTAATTGTCAACCCTAACCCTTACAATAGTCATATACAACTTTTTACAGTCTATTTAGAATGAATATTTTACCATTGCTAGTAGACTTTAGAATCTATCCATCTTATACATATATTATTTCTGTTATATGTATTTCAGAAATATATTTTGAAAATCTCACTTGTCAATGATTAATAATTTTTGCTTTTACCTATTATATTTACTTTTAAAAGCTTATGAGAAGAAGAACAGCCAAGTTAAACATGTGTTGTTTTTCTGTCTGTTTTCAAGGCCTTTTTCTCTGTTTTACCATTTTGATTATGATGTGTCTGGAATGTAAGTACAACATTTTTTCACACAAAGGAAATAAACATTGTGATTGCAAGTTAAGTGAAGCTACATAAAACACCCAGATCCAATTGGATACCTTTTCATAATTGTATGGTTCTACAAATATGAAAGTATGCACAAATCCATGAAGTCTCAAAGTTTTAAATATCACTTGTCTTAAGATATTACTAATTAAAAGACTTAAAGTTACAGAGAGAAAGATGTTTACATATGATGGTGCTGATTGACTAAGGTAGGGGCTTCAGACTTTTGTTGATACAGGAAGTTAGGTAATGACTCCTAAGAATGTGGGCTAAGTATTTTACTTTTGAAGTTTTGGAAGAAATGATATTAACAGTTATAAGCAGAATCACAAACAAGAATCTAGAGAGCTAGCTCCATCCCACATCTCTGTAGATGAAGCCAACTTCAAAAAACAAGATGCAAGTGGCCTAAGGCCCTTCCAATTGTCCTGGTGAATGTGAGGGCTATGGTTCAAAGGATGGAAGGGTTTCAGACAAGATGATCCTGTCTTACTGTCTCTGTCCAAACACACTTCTATTCCAAGGTCTTCTCATCCTAAATGTGATCAGCCAGTATGATACCTGATTTCTGGCCAATCCAGTCATTCCAGCATGGAGGCCAGGATACAAAGAGGAATTCTGGACAGAGGTTGCCTCATCTGGAGATGGATAATGTCTTGTGCAATTATATTTAACAGTATTGTAAGTTGACTGTCTGTTCCAAAGTCAGGAACCAGTGGATAGTAGATATAGTAACATCAAAACCACCACCAAAGCAAGGCAAGTCTAACTACTCAGCACATTACTGATATTTAAACATAATAACTCAGAAGCCTGAGCATTCACCATTCTGTGGCAGCTTTAAACTGTAAGGTCAAAGGTTACCCTCTGGCATCTATAGCTAACAGTGATATAGAGGCAATGACTTCTCAAGACAGCTGGTAAGAACTAGATAGCCCACAGAGCTGATACAACTATGGTGCTCATGATAATCTTTATTGATGTGTGAATTTATACATCCACAGTGTGGGGGTAATAGAGCCCTGTGATCAAGAGAACCTGGTGGCACATATTCCAAAAGTAAAAAGCTCAAAAAACAAGTATCAATCTCAATATTTTACTCCTTCCACAGAACAGTCCCTTTCACTCTTTTGAAGAAATATTACGACTGTGTATTTTACCAGATGTATATTTTGCCTTGTTATTCTTGCCATTTCCCCCTCATTTGCAGATGAATTGCTCTTTATATGTGCATGCTCTTTACATGCCTCTGGGAAATTTCAGCTCACTTATACCATGGTCAGTCACCCTAGAACTACTCCTGGGAACCTGGTGGTGATACTGGGCTTTGGGTTCTACTTGTGTGTAAGTGGGAACCTGTAAAGTAGGTGTGTTAAGAACTGTGTGGAATAGTCCCTGGCTTCCTTCTCACTGTTAATCTCTTTGTTAAGCAAGTGATGAAAGCCATGTTTACAAAATTTCTGTCTTCTTAAATTGAGTACAACTACATTTCTTTCTCAGATAAAGATTTGAACAGGTGACCGAAGCAGGCACAGTAGCTTGACCTGTGCGGGATCAAGTTCTTTATATTCTTCTCTGCCTTGGCTCTGCCATCCTTGTAGGCTAGTACCTTCATGTGACTCAGGATGGTTGTACCAACCCCTCTGGCTCATCTATATTCTAGGCAGAGGGAGGGAGAGAAGAGAGGGAAGGCCTGCTCCTTCTTTCATGAGTGGGAGCACAGCGAACTGTGTGCCTTAGCACAATCATACCGTTGCTGGTTTACCAATGATGAGGGTGTCAGTCTAAAAGTCTACAGTTAATGAAACCCCCATGGAGAGGATCAGTCTAATCCACCCAGCAACATGGCACAGAGATGCAAAAGAAAGACAAAGAGAAAATATTCTGCAGTTGAGGAGCTCTGGGATGACCCAGTGTTCTCTCTGGAAAAAAACCCTCTGCTCCAAAAGCTCATGGCTTTTATTGGTATCAGTCAGGGAGGTGGGTTAGGCTGGAAGCAGAATGCACAGGCAAAAGAAACTTTGTAGCCATATCAGGCACAGAGGCCTCCAATTAATAATGCACAGATAGTTTTGATGTATGCAAGGCTGGCACATTTACTGCCAGGAACATTTGTTTCAATATAGCCAGCTCTACACATCTCCTTAAATAGGGTGAAGGAGAGGTCAGGGACAGGTTGTGGTAAGGGCTTTGTTTCTCAGGAGAGAGCAATGTGATGATCTCCCACAACGGTCTATGTTTACATGACTATATTTCCAGATAACTCTGGCCATGGGAGATGGAGTTGCAAATAACTTTAAAGGTGATTTCAGGAATTTTGTCCAAATCCATTTAGCAGAAAACTATACTCTTCCTATCATCCTCATTCAAGTAAATCCTCCTTCTGAGGACAATGGAATGCTTCACAAGGCTGATCAAAGGATGTGTCTGGGTGTCCCCCCAAAGCCACATGCAGTCATGGGGAGGGCTTTTATAGTTTAAGATTGGTTCATGGTCCAATGTTGGAATTATGGGTGTGAGTACTACACCCGCCCTGGGAGGGTTTCTCAAAGTGCCAACTGGGCTGCACTTTCATCTGGATGCTTGAGTGGGGGGAATGCCTGCTTCCAACCTCATTCAAATTGTTGACAGAATTCCATCTCATGTTTTCTTGGCTAGTGGCTGGAGGCTACATTCAGATTCTGGAGGCTCCTCATAGTAAAAGGGCTTTTTCTAGCTACTGACTGTCTTGGTTACTTTTCTCTTGTTGCTGAGACAAAATATTTGACACCCAAAAGTAAGGAAGGAAAGTTTATTTTGCTCACAGTTTGTGGAGGTTTCAGTCCATACTTGGCTGGCTCTGAGGTAGGGTGGCACATGGCAGAGTTAACAGTTCATGACAAAGACAGCAAAAAGCAACAAGAATAGAAGAGGAGGAGCAGCGGCAAGCAGCCTCTTTCCCTCCCTCACCTTATATGCAAACTACCTGCCTTGGGGTGGGTGTAGCACTCACACTCATGATCCCAAACCTTGGACCATGGATCAATCATAAACTCTAGGAGCCCACTCAATGACTGCATGAGGCTTTAGGGGAACATCCAGACACAAACTATAACACCGACTTTTTTGATGGTACTGGGGAGGGGTCCTCTACCGCTGAGCTACATCTTCAGCTGTTTTTATATTTTATTTTGAGACAGGATCCTGCTAAGCTGTCCAGGCTGGCATTGAACTTGAGACTGTCTTACCTCTGCCTCTGGAGTGCTGTGATTACAGTGCCACCACACTTAGCTACAGAATCTTATACAGCAAAACTTAACCACAAGAGTGACATCTAATATATTTGCCATAATCAAGGCTTGATATTCCATCATCTTTGCTGTATTATACGCATGCCAGGAGTTCTACCTGTACTCAAGGGGGAAGAGACTATACGAGTGCATGTCTCACTGGGGATCACCTTAGTGTATGTCTGCCACAATAAATTATGAGACAGGTGGCCAATCATATTCTGTCACTCCACCATTGACTTGATGTATGTCTTTCAGAGAGTCATTAGTGCTAATAATCTGCTAGATGCCTCCATTATACTATATGGGAGGATGAAGTGAGGTAATGCATGTGCAGTAGATATGAATCTTGACAGTGTACTAATGAACATAAACTGATTGCTGAGATCAAGCCTTTATTAGAATTCAGTTCATCCTTGGGATGGAATAAATGTTAGATTGGTAAGTTTCTGGTCTGTATGCCATCAGGAGCTTAAATTTACTTGTATAACAAAAGACTGTTTAATTTTATAGAGCCATTTATAGCTTAATCAATTATGATAATGGAAAGGTACATGCAAAAAAGCTTGACAACTAAGTGAGACTCTTGAGGGCATTTTTTCAGAATGATGTAGGCATCATGAATATAAATTATAGAACTTTAACAAAAAGCTTGCAAGGCAGACACTTCTGCCAAACAAATGCAGAACTGGAGTCATGTAATGAATTAGGAGTCAAAAGAACAAACTTGTGGATCTAGCAGAACCAGAGCCACAGAACGACTCTGTGACTTTGAGCAAATGAATTCATCACGCATAACCCTCAGTTCCCTCACTGGTACAAATGCTGGCAGTGAGCTCCAGGATCTGAGGAATCTTCCAGCTTAAAAATTCTGTGAATCAAAGTGACAGTGAAATTACTGGATGTCATACATTTAGGGTTTCTGATCTAGTAAGGGGATCTAACTACCACGAACCTCTCTAATGAAAGTTTGTCTGTTTATGTGGCAAATTGACCTGGAGATTCTGCATGTTGCAGGTGTTGCCATCTCACTTCAGGACAATGCATTATTCCTCCAGTTGCTGCCAATATTGTCTGCTGATAGGTCACAATGAGTTCCTCCCCAAGAATCACCCTAAGTTGAAAAGCTTTCTGGCTCAAGGTCATGGTTTCTTTCCCTGAGAGGAGCTTATAGCTAGGGACTGTTCACCATGAGAATCTTAAAGTAGGAGTACAAGAGCCTGTTCCTCTTGCTTCCATTTGAGTTCGCTCTGAATGGCTACTCCTGTCCCTGAGTTCCCACGGGTTGGCTAAGAACTCTAAAAACTGTACTGCACTTCAGCTGGTCTCCTGTCCGGTCTTGTTTGCTCACTTCCTCATGGGTGCTGATCCTGAAGGTTCTCCTCAGTCAACCCCCATCTCAGTGTCTCTGTCCCAGGGAGCCTGAGTTTAAGAGTCATCAGTTGGCATCAGCTTCAAGTAACAAAAAGCCAGGCCAAAAGTAGGTTAGACAATGGAGTGCCAATGTTAGTTAATTCAATGGCTCAGAACATCATTAATAATCCAGATGCTGTTCTATTTTTCATTCTGACACCACCAAGAAGGGAAAAATATGGGTAGTTCAGCAAGATTTCAGTCTGCTTAGACCAATAAGACATGCGATAGCCTTAGATCTTGCTGTTTTCCTTGTGAGTCTTTTTAAATTAAAAAAAAATTTAAATTTCCTAAATAATTGCTAATTATGTTCAGTAAACCAGCATGGACACAATAATATTATAAAATGTCTGTTAGGTTTTGAACACGTTTTAAAGCATATTTAATCCTTCTAATCATCCTGTGAAATGTGTTGTTAATCTTACTTTGCAGATGAAGAAACTGAGTCTCAGAGATATAAGTGATATGTCCAAGGTCATGTGCTACTAAGTGATCAAATTTAGGTCTCTTGGCCCTAAGAAGGTCTTGAGTTCTTTTCTGTATAATGGATTGGCTTCTACAGATGGAGAAGCCAAAACACATAAGACGAGTTCTTAGATTGCAAGCAACAGAAGCTGACTTGAGAAGAAAGTTGTTAGAACTGTATTAATCATGGTTTGGTGCAGAAATAAAACTTCTGTTGTTGTTTTAATTAAAAAGGGGCTAAACAGAGAATTAGATGCCAACCAAATTGTTAGAAAGGCTGAGAATGATTTTAGGTTGCACTTTTGGGAAAAATAGAGGTGAACACCGGAAGAGTCATTTACCTTGAGGCCACCACTGGAGCTAAGCAGACATCCAGGGCTCTGTGTTCCTGTCACTCTGCGGCCACTGCTGCCACTTGGTGAGTATGTGGGCAGAGGACAATGGATCCTGACACTGTACACTGCTACAGAGAAACTTCACATCTCTGTGCTCTTGCCTGCCAGAAGCAGCAGCCAAAGGAGGTTAGGATAATTTGCTCCTCAAATCTTACTGGCATGCATCTAATTAGTGGAAATAATTTTCACACAGAGCCTTAATTGCGAGGTAACCTGGGATATGTAGTTTTCATTTTCTAATCCCACTGACCAGAAGGAGTGTAGATTGGAGGCTCAGTGTAACTTTCAGCTCACAAAGATATGGATAGCTCCCATTAAAGGGAAATTAGGGAAACGGGTCTTGAAGAGACATGTATGAACTCCCCACGATGAATGTAATCATTCTGTGCTGTAAACATGTGCTAATAGAGACAGAAATTAAAATTTAAAAAGGGATAAAGACAAATAAAAAAAGAACTCATAGAGAGTTTTGCTGTGGTTTCTCTTCTGAGTTTCTTCCAGTTTTGGCTAGAGTTTGGCCATCAAGTCCCACCAAAATGAAACTTTCCAGCTTCTGCTGTTCATACAACAGAATGGTAGGTAGTGAGTGAGAATGTCGCATCAATATAAAAGTGACCAAAGGTGCTATCTGAAACATCCGGAGCCTAGCAACGTTGTTGGATTTTACTGCTCAAAACTAATAGGAAGTAAAAGTCATAGAACATCTTTGGTGTATATAATATAAATTTTTCATGTGCAATTGCAAGAATTGCCATGTTGGTAATTATTTAGAAGCTGTTACTGTCTTCTCTGATATTGTTTTATCCAAGAGTTTTTCATGCCACCCAAAAGCAGTGCATTAGCCCTTCCTTAACTGAAGGGAATAAGTCCCAAGACCCTGTGTGGTTGCTTGAAAATACAGGTAGTTCTCAACTGTAACATGTCATGTTTTTCCATATTTATACACACATATTTTCTGCCTTTCCCTTCTTAACTAAGCACTTATCATGCACTTTGGCCCAAACTTTTGCAGTTAGAGGTACAGCAGCAAAAGTAGCATGGATTTTTTTTTCTTTCTTTACAATTTCCTAGGTAGAAGACTCATTCTTATTGTAGAGCTTAGCAATCTCAGGTTTTTTTCTGTCCTTAAGTTTATAACTTTGCCTTTTCTCATAAAGGAAGTGCTTCACAGATTCTCTTTGGTGTCTCTGAATCGCCCACATCACCACTCTTCCAACTCTAGGCCATTAGTAAGTATGGCAAGTGTTGCTGGAACGTAAGTGCTGTGATAGAGGACCGTAAACCTGATGGCTGTCAAACTTAGAGGGCTACACAGTGACTGAGAGCCAGTGGCATTCACAATGTGGGTATGTCAGACAAAGGGATCATTCGGGTCTCAGTGTGACAGAGCTGGACAATGCAAAACTTCATGATGCTATTCAGAATAGGACACAATTTAAAACTTGTGTATTGCTTATTTCTGGAATTTCTGATTATTTTTGGACCACAGTCATTGCTGGGAACTGAAACATGTGAAGGAAAATTGTGAAGAAGGGGGAACTTCACTAGTACTATGTCCACTGCCTCTGAGGCTGTCCAGAGCAGAGCCCACAGCCACACTGTACAGTGAGATTCACAGTGGTGTGGCTGCGACTTCATACTTTCCCCTAATTACTTCAGTAAAGTCTTCACTGCAGCAGGACTTGATGATAGGAACCTCAGAAAAGCAACAATCCATAGCCTTTCTTCTGCTTCTTTGTAGGGTGAGGGAATTGAGTATTCATGAGGGCCAAATCTGGCCTGGACATAACTCTCTAAACAGAGGTAATGGATTATTGATTTTACTCAGACTTGTAATGAGCTGCAAAAATGTAAGAGTTGAGACTTAAGGAAAAGAGGTAGATTTCTTACAGTAAATATAAGAAAGAGATTTTTTTATGCTCTGTCATTATATTAATAGATCACTTATTATGATGTAATATTAAATAAAAATAAAGCAATTTACAATTGGCCCTACAGTTCTGTAAATTATGCATGTTGGATTCAACCAATGGTAGATAGAAAATATTTTTAAGAAATTGTTCCTATATTGAACACATACAAACTTTTTTCTCATCATTGTTCCCTAAACAACATAGTATAACATATATATTTGTATTGCATTAAATATTATAAATAATCTACACATGACTTAAAGTACACAGATAGATATGGATGGGTTTTATGCCAGTACAACACCATTTTATAAAAGAGAACTATGGCTCCTTGGATTTTGGTATTCATCGAGGTCCTGGAATCAATCTCTGACAAATGCTGAGGGGTAGCTGTAGCTTTAAGCTATACAACGACTCAAATTGATTTTAATTTTTTCATGCCTTTTTCTAGTCTTCTTTCTTGTCACAGTTAATTTGCAGATTTCAAAATCACAGTGTTGATTAGTACGTCCCGGTCTGAGATGTGTATCAGAAATATCAATGCAGCTTAAAAATACCGATTCTCAGGATTCTGATTTAGGAGTCCAAGGTGGGGGATGGGCAAAGACGTGTAAAAATGTCATGGGCGAATCTGTGTGCATTCATAGCTGAGAACCTCTGGAGTAAAAATGAGGGCACTTGCACTTTTCCTGGCCCTCCACAATGGTTACTTCTTGTAATTTTAATGGCTGAATCAAGTAAATATACTAGAATTTCCTTCATCCATTTCCTACTATGGAAGGTCTAGATATTTTATTCTTTTCCCAATGATATGTAGTACTTTAATGAATATTATATGCTTTTTTACTCCCTTCCTGTAAGGATTCAGCCAGGCCTGACTGTAGCCATCTTGACTCTCAAGTGCCATGATTGCTTTGATCTATTTTCCCTGCATAGTTTCCCAACATATTATAAATAAATAAAACCATTAAAGTGTTTATGATTGGACCCTGGTTCTGCCAGTGACAGAATTGTGCATATACCCTTGATGTTAGCTTGAGATAAAGCAGGTACTTTCCAGCTTGGACAAAGTCACTTTTGGCCTGACCCTTTTATAAACCCTTCCCTCTGACTCAAACTGCAGATTTCCATTAGTTTTAATTAAGAGTTCCTAAGTTCAGAATATATCTTGTTGAACACTGTACCTTCAGTGCCTAACAATTAGTAGATGTTATTGGAATAATTAATAAAAGTAAGTGGAAGGTTGAAGTAGCTGAGGGTGGTCAGCTATGGGATAGATGAACATTAGGTGGATAGAGATTGATTCATAGGTCTGCAGGGCTAGGTGTTAGAATAAGGTACAAAGCAAATGCAAGTCTTGATACCTCTGCTGGCGAGCTCACTATTTAGCTTGATAAGCAAGAACTCCCGCAGGAAATAGTTCAATAAAAGCATGAGGCACTGCTGGTTAACTGTTAAGATCAATAGAACTGGCATAAATGGAACAATCCTGTAAATCCCCTGGACTCAGGGTGGGGAGGGTCATTGTGGGGGCTGCCCTCTCCTCTCCAACTCTGCAGAAAGAGGCTGCACAAACTCACTCGGAACTGGTGGCATCAATAATCGCCAGCTTGTGAAAGTAACTTTATTGCTCAAAGAATGTTTTCTAGTTGCTGCTGTAATCACCTCAATGTTCTTTTTTTTCCTAAAAGTACAATTATGGATTCTATCAACTCAGGTCTAGGGATACCTGCAGGTAGTAACTACCTAGCTTTTCTTATTGAAACAATGTCATAAAAGGAAAGGATGAGACAGAACAAACAAACAACCCAGCTAAGCAAAAAACAAATATGCAAACAAACAAAGCACCCTCCATAAAACCTCTGTGATTATTCAATGATTATCAAGCCTATTATATTTCCCTTTTACGAACTGAAGGGAATACTGACACTCCCTGTAGATACCTTAGTTCACCAAATTCTATCTTTCATGTGGCAGAGACATGCTGAATGCTGGGAGGATTTGACCATTAGACAAGAGATTATGACACAAAATGACTTCTATCGAATCAAGGAAGAATTGTTTTCCTTATGGGATCAGACATTGTTCAGACAGTGTTAGTCACACAGCATATATTTGTTGGTACACATTGTGTACTAGACATAGTCCTAAGTGTTAACAATAGACACATTGTGTACTAGACATAGTCCTAAGTGTTAACAATAGCAAGAAATTTTAGCTCACAAAAATCAAGACGGTGTGTGAAGCAAATGTATACATTTTCCTTCCCATGGAAACTATACCTAGGAAAATATTTTGTGATAGTGAAAGTAAATAAAGACATTTTTTTCAGGGAAACAAAAATGAAAGGGTGTAGCATGCACACACAAAGAAATATGAAAGAGTATTCTTCATGTAGAAGAAAAGTTAACCTTCCTATGTGTAATTAAAATTATACACACACACACACACACACACTTATACTCAACATGTGAGGAAGGGGAAAAGGGAGATTTCTAATCAATGGACACATGGTTTTAGAAAGTAAGATGAACAAGCTCTAGAAATTTGTTATATAGCATTGTACCTGAGGTCAAGAATAATGTATCATACACCTCAAATTTTCTTAAGAAGGTAAACCTATAATGAGGTAATAAAGTGGAATATACAGTAATAATGGAACACAAGTTTATATATACTGAAACGTCCTAAGAATTTTGCATTTCTCTGGAAGTGGGTAATATTAGATTTTGATGAACCAAGTAAACATATTGCAATCTCTAGAATAACTGCCAAAATACCTATAAAAGTAAAATATAACTTACTCATCAGTAGACAGGAACATGGAATTAAGATTAAAAATGTTTAATCAATGTTGATGACGGCAGGTAATAAAAGAAATAAAGTGGAATGTCTTGGTTACTTATTTCTCATTGCTGGGACAAAACACCTGACATCCAAAATTAAGGAAGGAAAGGTTTATTTAGCTCAGAGTTTGTGGAGGTTTCAGTGCATACTCGGTTGTCTCCAAAGCAGGGGGGCACATGGCACAGGGTAACAGTTCATGGTGGTGGAAAAGAGCAAAAGCAGCAAGTGTAAGATGGAGGAGCCAGTGGCAGAGAGCAAGCCTCTTTTCCTCCCTTACACTGTATGCAAACTACTTGCCCCAGGGTGAGTATAGCACTCAGACCAATAATTTCAACACTGGACCATGAATCAATCATAAACTCTAAAAGCCTGCCCCATGACTGTATGAGGCTTTGGGGGCATATCTAGACACAAACTATAACATGAAATGCATAGAAAGTGGTTAGCATGATGGCTAATTAAACCTAAACATATCAGTAATCTCATCAATTAAATGTCAAGAGAATAAGTGTTCCTTTAAAAAAAAAGATTATCAGAATGGTTCTTAAAACACAAATGCAAGATATATAATCTGTAAAAAGTCCCACCTAAAACATAAGATGATAGAACAATTTCAAAAGATGAAATGTGAACAGAAAAATGCTATTTCTATGCTTATATCAGAACAAACATTTGTAGGCAAAGAATTTGCAATACAAAAATGGACATTTTGCAGTGAAAATGCATTCAATTTTCCAGGAAGCTATAACAGAGCTAAATTTGTACACCCTTAATAGCATAGCCTTAAGTATACTTAAATTTAAATTTGACAGAATAAGAGAAAATACACAAATTTACTACCAGAGTTAAAAACTTTAATACATTCCTCTGCAACTAATGGAATAAATGAACAATTTTGTGGTGTTTTCTAGAGAGGTTATAAAGACAACCCAATTCTCTAGCATGTTTGATTAAAATTTATTATTTAAAATTAATAATATTTCAGGAAATATTTTTCACTTTCATCATCTGTCACTGGTCATTTCAAAGTTGGGAAGATCTCTATCAAATTTCTTTCAAATATGAGTAATACATGAGGAAAGGTTCTCCACTGGCCAGGTTTGGCACCTTATTTTGTCTCCATATTTTTGATACCAGGCACCACAGAGATTATTCCTATTTTCATAAACAGTATTGGGCTCTGGACATTAGATTATGGCTCTAGGTGGGCAGTGTCAGTGTTTCTGGAAGTCATTCTGTTTGGGCAGAGTTAATAGTAATGTAACTATGTGTGGAAGTGACAGCCACCACAGAAAGACAAAACCCGTTCTCAATGAATTCACATCTCAGTGAAAGCTGAATTTCCAAAATACCACAACCACTCCCATTCAGTCAACAGGTGGGGCAGTATGAAAGAGAGAAGGCTAGAGTGGGAAGAGACGATGGTCCTAACCAGTTGTGGACAAAACATCTTACTTGGCATACTTTACATATACTCGTGCCTGTAGGAATCCTTGGAAGGGGCTTATACATGAGACGCTTTGAAGGTTATACTTCATTGGCGTCATAGCAAATCTACCTTTACCTGTCATATAATAAGAGTGCAGTCAATATTTGCTGAATGAATTAACAAAATCCATTATACCTCAGATTCTGACTATTTGGAACAGATGCTAGCCATAAAAGACGGTGCAGGTATTTTGGTGAGCACCAGGTGACCCCTGGGAGTGACTATTTCAGTGGAATCTTAGAAGTAGCTTTATCCAAAGAAACTGCAGTATTTCTTAGGGAAAATTTATCCTTTATACATAATTAAATCATCTGAATCCAATTTAGGACCACATCATAAAGTGTGACTCTTGAATCTGTGAACAAGCCACGTGGATCCAAATTTAATCCCTCTAAAATTGCCATTTTGGCCCTGGATGTGGGATAAAATTTGAGACAGTCAATTTAGCATTGCTTAGAATTAACAACTTAAAGCCACATCCTCACCCATGCTCAGAAGCACACAGAAAGCTCAGCGTTCTTGAATTTAAAACTCTTTTGTATTATGTTCCACCAAAATCTTGATCTGTCTTGTACTTTGAATGGACTTTTAAACTCATGCGTGGCTTTGAACAACATGTATGGATTATTTGGAGAATATCAGTTCACTGAGATATACAGTTTTTCTAACTGTTGACATTTTCTTTATATAATATCAAAAAATGTGTTCATTACCACAAGCACCTCCAATTTGATCATGAGTCATTAAGGATTTGGAAACTGTCTGAAACCTTAATCTTTACTTGGAAAATTAAATTTTATTGTTGGCAACATATACAGTCAGTTTTTCTTGAAGTGACTGGCTCACTTCATTCATCTTCAATAAAATTTCTGCCAAATATCCAAGTCTGTGCAATCATAATTTGTCTGTTGGTGTTCATTCAAGTGAAACTGGTGTTCCATGAAAAAATGCAACTCTTTCAGCAGTCAGCTCACAGCATGTTACACGTGCAGGAGACCTCACTGGGTCCTCAACAACAGAAGTGCCATATGCCTGTCTCCCAAACTGTCTCATGAAGTATGAAAAGATGTGTATTCAGTAGTCAAGATGAAATAAAATTAACAGTCTTTACAATTTCGCAAAGGTGTTCTAAATTGGTGCTGGCTTTTTAACTATCCAAAACTTATTTTTATACTATATAATTTTACTGTGAGTTTATAGCAGCCAAGAACAGAATGGATACAAATATAGTTCAGTGCCCCTGCTCAGAGTCCTGCTAATGTGAATGTGAACACAATTAAAAAGGAAATGACATTGTGGACAACCTGAGAAGGTCTTTGGTATCTCTAGGTTTCCTGAGATCAAACTTTGGACACCACCATCTGTGTAGGAATATGTGGGCTCTTCCTCTATTCGTGAATATGACAGGACACGCAAATCTGCTATCCACAGTCTCCTGCTCAGAAAGATAAATACAAGTGAGCTGGGCAGGAAAGCTATTCAGATTCTAAGACCTTCCAGAGTGCTATACCTGTCCCTATGCACAGAGTAAATAAGCATATTTTAAGCTTACAAATGTCAGCCAAGAGAATGTGAATAGGTTGAAAAGTTTAGTAACATCTGCAGAGTCCTGAATCAAATAGATCTAGTGCTTCAGAGTTAATTTGAGAACATCTACAAATGGGCATCCTGACAACTATGGCTCTCCGATTGCCCCTACTGAGCTGACTTTATGTAGCATGGAAGCCAGTGATTTAAGCATAGCATAAGGAGTGTTTCATGGGGCATGCAATATAGCCAAGAGGGAGGAGAATGACATTAGGAGCAGAAATGTGTGTCCTGTTTCCTGAAATGTTTAATTGCACCAATTTATTCCTAAATTCACACTTAAATTCCATCATGACATTTCTGTTAACCTGTAGACTTGAGTTCAAAAACTCAGAACTATAGAATCTACTGATTTTCTGAAGTCTCTGTAATTCTAGTTTTCTGAATTTCTGTCTTTGGATGCTTTCGGGTGGCAACTCTAGGCTGACTTTGAAGCATCTGGGTTCCCTTAGCTCTACCTTGACCTTTTAATCCTGTCTTGGTTATTTTTCTCTCGTTGCTGGGACAAAATACCTGACACCCAAAATTAAGGAAGGAAAGGTTTATTTCACTTACAGTTTGTGGAGGTTTTAGTCCATTCTTGGCAGGTTACAAGGCAGAGTGGCACATGGCAGAGGGCTACAGCTCATGGCGGCAGAACACAGCCAAAGCAACAAGCACAAAAGGGAGGAATGGCCCCAAGCAGCCTCTTCCTCTCCCTTACATATGCAAACTATCCACCCCAGGGCGGGTGTAGCTCTTACACTCATAATCAATCAATCTCTAAAAGCCTGCCCCATGACCACATGAGGCTTTGGGGGTACACACAGACACAAACCATAAAAGCTCTGTTCAGTGAACATGATTCTATGCAGAATGCCATCCATGCTCCAGCTTTTAACTACCACCTCTATTCTACCCTTTATTCTCAGCTGCAGTTAGGTTGGACTGGTATACTTTTAGGGGCTGAAACAGGGCCTGTTGGCTTCTGTTCCAGGGCTTTGATCTGTATTGGGTTATCTGCTTGGAAAACTCTACTCTGTTTTTTCTCCTGGTTAATTCCTATCAGTTTAGTACATAGGACACCAGTCCTCAAATCTCCCCTGATGATTCAGAGGAGGTCAGGTCTCTTGCTCTTCCCTTTAGGCTGGGTGTTTCACAATGAAAACTGAGTCACTGTTTGTATGAAATAAGCTCCTCTTCTCTGTGGTTTAGTTTTCTGCAGTTTCAGTTACCTCTGGTCAACTTGGTCCTAAAATATTGAATAGAATATGCCAGAAAAAAATTTATGAGTTTACAATTGTGTGCTGTTCTGAGTAGTGTGATGTAATCTCATGCTTTCCTTCTCTGTCCTGCCCAGGGCATGACTTATCCATTTGTCCATTGTAGCTATGCTGTATGTGCTACCTGCCCATTAATCAGTTAGTAGCTAGCTTCATTATCAGATGACTATGGTATCATTCTACTTGTGTTCAAGTAACCCTTATCTTAATAGTGATCCCAAAGTGTAAGAGTAGTAATGCTGGCAATTTCATGATAGTCATTGTCAAAATTGTTCCATCTTATCGTTAGTTTTGTTATTCCTTCCCTGTGCCTGATTTATAAGTTAGACTGTATCAGAGGAATACATGTACTGGAAAATACATAGTGTATTCAAGATTCATACTATTTGTGGTTTTGGGCAGCACTTGGGGGTCTTGGAATGTGCCCCCCTCAGATACAGGGGGACTATTATGATAAGTGGTTTAATATCAAACTTTGCAGATTCTGACTATTTAATTATTTGTTTCTTGTAAGAAACTCAGTCAGACCAATCAGACTGCCTTGGTGACCTCTGCATCACTAGCTCCTGGGCCTATGCATGACCAGAGAAATAATTTAATACTTATTGTAGGAATGAATGAATGAGACTAAATCTAATGTTGCTGACTCTGTACAGCCCAGAGCTGTATAAATGGCCAGCCATCTCAGTGAAAGTCCTCCTGGACTTCCCTTTTGCCTTTAGCTCAACCTCACTATTTTCCCTCCACACCACTGTAACCCAGCCATAATCCCTTTTATTTCTTCTGCTGCTACAGTTATCAAATGGTTTCCTTTCTTTTTTAGTCTTACTCCCAGTCTACCTCCCTAATTTATTCTTTTAAAGGTGCAAATTAGATTGCATTCAAATTCCTTATACTCCAGGTTACAAATATCTGGCTGCTTTTTTTTTTTTTTTAATCCCTGTCCCATTCCACCTCTCCCCTTATCTGCTAACATACCAAGTTCACATGCCTCATAGGATCTTTGCCCTGGTTGTTCCCTCTGCCTGGAGTATCCTTCCTCTAATCATCATACTGCTGGATCCCTCTGTGCTTTGACTACTGTTTCAATATCACTATCTCAACTCTGGCCTACTACATGAGTTTTTAACAAGTGTCTTGTTCTTTTTAAAATCTGGTATGTCTGTTCTTTTAATCATTGACTTGTAGGGTATAAGTCTTCTGTCAGATGTATTTATATGCTAGTCACTTTTCATAGGCTATATAGGCTAGTCACTTTTATAGGATTTATAGGCTAGTCACTTTTCATTTGTACATTGTGTAATCAAGGAAGTCTCTGGCATTAGTAGTTTGAAAAGGTGCCCAGGTAATTTTAATACAAAACCAAGGGGGACAACCTCTGGCCTGGGTTTCCTTTGCTGTTCAAAGTATGGTCTGGGGACCAGAAGCATGGTTATCACCTAGAACTTTTTAGAAATGTAGACTACCAGGCCTAACCCAGCTGTACTTAATCAGAACTCCCTTTTTAGCAGGATCTGCTGGTGACTTGTATGTGTATTACACTATGAGCAGAACTACTTGTAACAGTTTCCTTGGGCTGTTGTTGAAATTGCAAATGCTGAGGTGAGTTTGGGAACAAGGAGTCAAGATGTCCAAGGGTGTGAGAATATGTATCTCTTAACAGACTTCTGGTGACCAGCAGAGGCAATTGGAAAACACTATTTCCAGGTAACCACCAAATTCAGATTGGATTGTTTCAAGCTTGTGAGTACCCCCACACTGTCTTAGCAACTGCAAGATATAAAAACAAGCAAGATTTAGATTTTTTTCTTCAATGTTCTGCCAAGATGCTCACATCTTTTGCCCATTTGAAATATTGAGACTTTTGTCTTTTGCTCTCATATTTATAGCAGTTCTTCCTATATTCTAGATACGTCATTTTTATTTTTTAATTTTTTAATTTTAAAGAGAATAGAAAAAAATATCAAAATAACAACAACATACACAAAAACAAAATAACACAAAAACAATAAAAATGATACAGGGTTCCAAAACAAAACAGGAATTAACAATGGCTGTTTTTAATGTAAATATTTTATGGATATTTTCTCCTAATCTGTGGCTTCTTTCTTTTCTTCTTTCCTTCCTTCCTTCCTTCCTTCCTTCCTTCCTTCCTTCCTTCCTTCCATCCTTCCTCCCCTCTCTCTTGCTTTCTTGCTTCCTTTCTTCCTTCCTTTTTTTGTGCTTCCAAGAAACAAACCTAGGGCCTCGTGCATGCAAAGCAAGAGCTCAATCACTGATTCACATCCTGATCCCCTGCTTTTCTTTATCAATGTCTTTGGCTAAACCGAAGCTTTAATTTTCATGAGTCTAATTGTCAAATTCAAATTTATAATTATTGCTTTTTGTGATCTAAGATATCCTTGCCTACCCCAAGTTACAAAGAGGTCATTTCTTATGTTTTCTGCAAGAAGCTTTATAGCTTAGTTTCTACATGTAAGGTTACGATTCATCTTGAATTGATGTTTCTTGAAGGTGTGAGACAGATATCAAAGTTAGTTTTTTCCATGCATTTATTCAGTTGTCCCAGCACCATTCATTGATAAGACTTTTTTTCCTCCTTGATATTTATTGAATTTTGTTCTAAAACAAGTGGTCAGATACAAATGTGTTGATTTCCTATATTTTATATATATATATAAAATATATACATAAAAAATATATAATATATATAAATAAATATAAATATATATATAAAGGCTAGTTTTAAGCTCATTTTGTAGCCTAGGCTGGCCTTTAAACTTATAGCAATACTCCTGCTTCAGCCTTCTGTATGCTAAGATCACAGGCATGTACCACCACACCCAGCTTCCGTATTCATTTTCATTGATTTACTTGTGTACTTATAATTAACCATTATCTTATTACTGTATAGTACTTCTTAAAATGTAATAATTCAAGTCCTTCAAATTAATTCTTCAGATTATCTTAGCTATTCTAAATTCTTTCCATGTACAGACATATTAGAATCATCTTATTAATGTTTTCAAAACAGCGTTCTAAGATTTGGATTGAAAGTCTGTTCATTCTATAGGTAATTTGGGGGGCCTGTGCATCTCAGCAATACTATCTTTGAGTATGTGAAAAGGGTGTGCTAGTCCTTTTTAACACTTTTTGTTAAATATTTTTAGCAATGCCTTTTAGTTTTCATTGCAAAGGTCTTCATACCTCTTGTTAATTACTGTATTTCTATAAATAGAACTTGCACTTTTTAAAGCTTGTCTGTGTTTTTTATTGTGTTAGCTACTGCAATGGACTTTTACTACTTTCTATATCTTAAACATTATAGTTCATTTTAGGTCCATTTTATAATTTGTTCAAAGAATCATTCACTATTAGATAGTTAGATGACTTAACGATTCAAGTTAGTCTTCTCATAAGGAAGCAGAACTGAACATTTATTTGTTTATTTTACTTCTGATATTTAAAATTTTTTTATTAGCCCATGGTCATAGTACACAGGGATCACACTGTAAGGGGTGAGTGTCTGTACATCTCACATCTTAATTCTTTTTTTGTCCCCTCCCCTTCCTCTTCCTCTCCTTCCATCTCTTGGTCCCTTCTCTGAACTGAGAATTTAAACAAAATACACTGAGCCAGATACTTTTCTTAGCATTTTCTTTTAGCTTACTGAATCCCCAGCAAGAGAGTTTTGTTCATTCCCAATTCTTTCTTTAGGATATTTCTCTAGAAGTGGAATAGCTAGAGAGCAGGCTGTGTTTTCAAGACATTTGGGAGTAATGAGAGGTTTAGAGAGTCTTTGCAGGGCAGCCAAGCTAACCCTGTTGTCTGTACAGTGGCATGTGGGATATAAAGCTATGAACTAGCCCACAGGAAGCACTGTAATAACTCACTGCTGGGTGAAAGAATGAAGGAATGTTTAAATGAAACATGGAAGAGAAAGGGCAGCTCCACTACTGTGAACTTCCCCCTGGATTAGAGCCAGCTTTGTGTTTCATACTCATCAAGTGAAGGACACAAACATCAGGAGATAACAGAAATAAGTAGGAGCAAGAGCAGACAGGAGTGGGCAGAAGAGAGAGGGTCTCTCAGCTGTTATGTGAGGAACTGTTGACATAACTGAAAGGTAGAGACAAGGTGAATCTGATCTTAAGGAAATCTATCCTGAGAGGGGGTGAAGAGACTAGTTTTGTGTGTCATTAGGGGGAGAAGATACAGAAAAGGAAAATAAGTCAAGTCCCAGAATTCCTCCCTTTGGGTCATTGCAGGAGTAAGTTTTCATTTCTGATGGTCTCCAAAGAATGTAGTATGATCAGCTGCTACCTGGTTGTGTTTTGGATCTCGATAAGTGTGAGTTCAAACCAGCTTCAAACACTTTCAAACTGTGATCCTGGACTAAAGGCTTGAATTGTCAGACTCTCTACTTCCTTGTGTATAAAGGGAAATAATACTTGTTTGCAAAGTGTTATTTTTTTTTAAAGAGGTAAATGGTCTAGTTCCTAGATGGCTTCCATGGTGTGTCTATAATTAACTCACACAGTACAAAAAGGATCTTTACTTTAGGTGGGTGATGGTGGGACATCAACCCCAATGTCTTGTCTGGTGTTTGCAGGAAATGAACTGAACATGTATTGCAACTCTGGATGGTTTGTGCTGTCATTACATGCCTCGTCAAAATGTGATCTTTTTTTCCTATGTACTTACACCCCTTATCATTCCACAGAGAGTTCTGCTAGCTAGAAGGAAAAGCATGTAAATAATGACTATGAGCATCAAGTGAAGGTAGTTCCGTGCAGGGTTCTGTGAAAACCCTTATCCAAACAGGTTTCTTGCACCAGGTCAGGCGCTTAGTTGGTCAGGGCTGTCTCCCTGCTACCTGTCTCCAGCTGGCTAGTGGCTGGTTCTGTGATAGAGAGCCCTCCCGTGGCTCCATTTCACACAAGTTGAATGAATGTCATCAGAGAAATAGGGAAGAGCAATGCACAACTTGGATGAAGTCACAGAAAGCATGGTGATCACATTTGCAAATGCAGAGAGGTCAAGGCAGAGAGGAGGAGCTGGAAATGCTGGGTGCAGTAATCAGGACTCCAGAAAGTCTAAGCCAGTGAGAACCATGGGAGGAAATGAAATGTGTCAAATTTAGCAGGGAAACAAAATCAAGGCCTTGCCTGTAGAAATGAACCAAGCTTTGCAAACATAACAACAAGGACCAAACCCAAGAGAAGATTGATTAATTTGGCTCTAACAAACTATCAAGCATACATGTCAAAAGCACTATAAATAAGATAGAAAGGAAAACTGTAAACTGAGAAAAATAATGGCAACATATATAATAGAGAGAGTGGGTTGATGTACTAAAGAGGTCTTTCAAATCAATAAGGGTAAGAAAAATGCTCCGCTAGAGAAAGGAAGAATAAATGTGAGCAACTAGGTTAGACATCAATAAATCAAACTGGCCAAATAGCATGTAGATAAAGTTTACCCACAATATTTGAAAAATACAAATAAAATCAAGTGAAATACTTTTTATTACCCCTATCTGATTAACAATGATTTGAAGGAGTAATGATAATCACTGTTGCAGGTCTTAGGAGAGGAAGGAGACTTGGCCTGCTCAGTAGAGTATGACCTGTCCCAGCCTCAAAGGAGGCCAGTTTGGCATGGGAATCAAAGGCCTTAAAATACTCAAATACCTTGACCTGGAATTCCACTTCTAGGAATTTATCCCACAAAAGATACAAAGAAGTAATGTAGCAGGAAATTCATGGCAGCATTATTTATAATATCTATAGTTACAATCTAGTGCTCAGCGATAAGGGAATCAGTATTTAGAAAATCAAAACAATGAAAGACCATGCAAGCATCAGAAATCGCTGAGAGGACAACAGGGTCCCAGTGTGTTCGGTGGATGTGGAGGTGAGCTGCTCAGATCTCTGTTAAGGAAGGACTTCAGACCACATGTTAGTTCTTTAAGTGTTCACCTCTGAGGTAGAACCTCTTGGGTCGAGGGACCTGGGCCCGTGGTAAGCGGCGACGGTGAACAAAGAGGACACCGGAGACCAGGCTGATGGCACAGATCCACTTTATTGCGGAAGTACCAGGCATTTTATTGAGCAGGCTAGAGGCGTGGCAATGGAGGCAGGCTAGGGACGTGGTTTGGAGGCGGTACTTTTGGCCGGGGGGCTGTGCCGAAGTAAGAGGTCAGAGCGGGACAGCCTAGGCAGGGCGACTCACTCGGTGTGCCGAGGACATGACGAGTCCGAGTGTGCTCAGACTCGCTCCTCCGCCACGGCCATCAGCCAGATTTCTGGACCTCTCTTTCCCACACACCTCCACTATGGACAGCAGCCTTAGCCGAAGTTACCCTTCCCAACTTGACCATACCCAAGATGGCTTGAGGCAGAAGTATGAAAGCCCAGTCATTTCTGCACCATGAAGAGCATAGTGACACAGGTTTATGCCCCGTGAAGTTGGCCAGTGCTGTGGCAAGCCCATTTTGGGGAGACGGTTCTCTGAGTGTTTCAATACATCCCATGGGGCTCAAAATTTCTGAGTGGATAACCAGCAAACTTAGTGAAAAAATGAATGAATTATTAATATGCCTTGCAAGTGAGATAGTGGCTTGCTTCAATGAGATTTAGAGATTTATTTACCCCAGAGACGTTTGCACACATTGTAGGGCAATAAATCTGGAGAAGCCTTCCCTCTCTTGCAGAAATGTATTTATGTTCTAGAGTAAAGATTTCTCTTTCTCAGATAAGAGGATGGACAGATGTGCCAGCTGCTCTACACAAACTCTGAGTTTTATGATTTGGGGGTTGTAACCTATGGTGCAACCTGCTGAACACATAGGTAGTGTCTGGCCCTTATTTCATGTGTCTAGTACAGGGAACCAGAGGTAATATGATTTGCTGGTGAAGAATTGTCTGTCCTCTGCTCCAGAGACTTCAGAATCAGCCTCTTCTTATCTCTCTCTCCCTCATCCCCCTTTCTATATAATACATAGATGCACGCATGTATGTGTACCTGTGTGTGTACAGGCATACAGTGATCAAAAAATATGCTCAATGTTTAAGTAAAAATATATATTACAGTAAAAGATACACTGCCATTGTTACCCCTCAAAATACTCTTCTTGCTTCAAACACGTTCATTCCATCTTTCTTGCAATTTGTTTTTTGTCTTTTTGAGACAAGGGGTTTCACTATGCAGTTCAGGCTGGCTTTGAACTCACTTTGTCACCCAGGCTGGCCTCAGTCTCCCAAGTGCTGGGATTATAGTCATGTGCCACCACATGTAGCAGCTTTTTGAAGCAATTTTGGAAGTTCTCTTTTGTGAGTCTGATTTATTTCACCTGACAGATCCCTAATAAACATCTTACACACCTCCAAAACCTCCTCAGTGTTTGCTTCTGGAGAACCGAACCTGCAATAGTGCTGAGTTAGAAGAAAGAAGCCATCCATAGAACCATACATATACATAATAAAAGCTTTGTACTTTATGAGGTACATTGGAAAAAAAGAACTGATGAAACTACAAAATATTAATAATGGTCTTTCTTCGGTGCTGTGAATATGAATAACTGATTTTTCTTTGTGCTTTTCTGAGCTTTCCAAGTTTCCTGCATTGAGCATTTATTACTTTTAATTACAATGCCTGCCAAAATTCTGTTTCCGTAAGTTGTGTTTAGTAGGAAGGGAAAGTGTGGATGTGGATGTAATAGCTAATGTTTGCAGACTGCTGACTACGTGGCTGGCACCATTTTAGCACTTTGCACTTGATTTCTCCATATACACACATGGGTCTAGGGAGGCTTTATGATCTCTTCCTCACACAGGAAGGAAGCAGAGACCTGGAAAGATAAATAGCTTTCCATAAAGAGAGGAGCCAGGCTCTGACCCCAGGCTGCCTGTTGTCAGAGCCTGTGCTTCTAATCCTTGTAGTGTTTGCTTCTTAGCCTGGACTTCTGGTGCACAAAGTAGGTCTTTGCAAATTTCCTGTGGCAAGGCTAGAGTGACTCCTCTTGGTCCAGTGCTATGCCCCTCACTTCACTTACAAGATCCATGACCTGGCCCTGTGTCATCCACTCCCCTCAAGCCACGACTCCTGTTCTTGAACTTTGGTCATGTGGTCCCTGAATGCCATTTCTCCATGCTTGGAGCCCTTTACCTCTGATGCTGTTCCTCGGCCTAGCATGTGGCAGCCTTGTCCACGCTTTGTGTTCCAGTGAGCTGTCTCCTTTCTTGTCACCCTCTCTGCCCCAGTCAGTGCTTCTTTTCTTCCTGCTAGCCATCCCCAGTTGTTCTCTGATTTCCCGTTTTATGTTACTTCTGCCCTTGGCATTTGCCAGATTCCCATACTGTTCACTCATCCTGATGTGCACAGTAGTTGGGGTCAGGTTGCTTGGGTTCAGGGCTCAATTCTTCTTTTCCTATCAAGGCATCTTTGGGCAAGTTAGTTACTTTGTTGTGGCTCTGTTTCCACATATGTCAATGGTTTATTTTGAACAGCGTTTGACATACAATGTATACGAGAGCCCATGACATTAGGGACTATACCTCACCACTAGGCATCCAGTCCTAACACAGTATCGGGTGCCCGGTGTACGCAGGGCTAAGTACCTGTTTTAGGGACAAAGAATAAATGCAAAGGCTTGGGTCTCATGAATCCTTCTTGAGCTCCAACACTTAACACCATCATCTGTCTGCCGGCACTGGGTTGAGTGCGCACCTTCTTTCATTCCAAGTTGTGTGTCTTGCCAGAGAGAGCTGATGCAGCAATCCTGCGCAAGATTTTGTCTGTGAACTGCCTAGAATCTAAACACTGTTCATAGAGCACAAATATCATCTAGGAACCTGGGGTCTGCTTCAAAGTCCGAGTGCATTTTTCCCTCATGCTACCTATTAGACCTAAGCCTTTGAAGGGAGGTGGATTTGAAAAAGTGTTGGGTAGGGTTTATGGCCCCATCATTCAAATAGGACCTCATCCTCTCCCTCCTTTTGTTAAAGTCAATATATAATGCTAAAGGAGATGGAGAAACTTGGGTTTCACTTCCCAGCTTCGTATTTCATGGGAGACACAGTCTTTCAGTTAAAGATGCCTCTTGCATGGTAATTTCCCTCCTTCCCATCTCCCGCTTTTAGCTATGATCTGCTGGAGTTAGAAACTGCTCTAAGTGCTTGATGGTGAAATGACTGACTGAATGAATCAAAGAATGAACTCATTCATAGATTAAAGATCACCAAGGGCAGGACCGTGTTTTCCCCATCTTCTTATCCTCAGCAGCCCTAGCACACTACAGGCATATAGTAGATGCTCAATGAACACATGCAGTTAAGGACTTATTGGTCATGCTGAGTGTAGCGGAAGTTCTAGGAAGGGCACTGGGACTGTGAAAATAGTGACGAACCCGACAAGCATGACCTACTCTGCCCTACAGAAAAAGCTGAATGATTGCTTGAATGAATACATGGATGGCTTTGCTGAGTTGCATAGCAGCAGATACCACAGTCAAGCCTGAGGTTTCCCTGGAAGACTGTTTCCCCTAGGAAAAAAGCTTGGGAACTGGCAGTAAACAAGCAGTGTGCACTCAGCTGGATGATCAAACACAGGAAACAAATAGATTTTTAAGAGATCTGGGAAGATTCGGCATTTGCAGAGCAGGCAAAAAGATAATAAATTCAAGAAGAATCAGAAAAATTGCTCACAATAAGCTGATTAGGGTCAGGTCATGGGAAAGATGTCAGGAATCTTGAGTGGGCGTTGTCAGGGTTGAATCCAGGACAGTCTTGCTGGCCCCAGCAGCTGGCTTCGGACATGCACTCCAGATGTGGCTGTGACCGGGGGGGGCAGTTGGCAGTGACACCACATCCCTTTCAGAGCAGCAGTGACCTCGTTCTCCTATGTGAAGCGTCCTTCTCTGTGGTCATCATCCTCTTACCTGGAGGCCTAGGATGAGGGGTGTTCACTCCATGAGCACAGAAAAGTCATCTCTGTGCTCACCAGCTCTCAGCTGAGATGCCCAGAGCCTGCTGACTCTTCCTGCAGACCCTCAGCACACTCTAATCTCCCCCTAGCTGTGACCCCTACTCACAATACACTTGCGTTTCACTCGTGGCTGCACCACTGAAATAAGTCCACATGCACTGGTGGAGAGCCACAGCGCTCACCCCACCTCCTCCTTGCCACCCAGCAGCTCAGTCCTTTGCTGGCACACACAGGGACGATGCTGGGCCTGGTAGGGGAACCGCAGGGTTTTCTTCTGGAGCCTTCCATCCCAGCTGGCTGATGCCCATTTGATGCTAATGGCAAACATTTTTAACGTCCCTTTTATTATTTATTCCTGTCTCCCTTACTCCCAATCCTTTTTCAGAACAGCAACCAGACTGCCCTTCTTAAACTTTGAACTATGCTTCTGTTTAAACATTCAAGATGTGAGGTTCCTGGATGTCTTGAAGTCTCCCCATAACCCAGCCCCCTTCTCCAGCCTCACCAGTCTCTCACGTGCTCTACCCCAGCTGCACTGGACTCTCCAGCTCCTCAAGGCCACCATGGACTCCCCTCTGCTCACCCAGCTGACCTGATCAGCTCTGCACCCAGTGAGTCCTCTGCAGTCCTGCAGCCTCAGTGCTGCTCGACTGCTGCAGCCTTGGTGAGTTCTGCACTGCAGGATTCCCCCATCTTATTCTAATACGACCAAGATCTGTCCTCAGAGCTGCTCACTCTTTAAGGACAGAGCCATGCCTACCACCTATGTCCATCCTTACACTCTGCCACTTCCCATAGTACCAAAACTACAAATGAGTGAAATGAATATTTTCCACATAAATGTTTCTCCCGCTAGGATGTGAGGTCCTTGGGATGCTGGATCTTCTGGAGATGCCCACTCCCTCCCTGACTTCTTGGCTATAATTAAGGCTCAGTGGATATTGTATGTTTGGACAGAAATTGAATGGAATGTAAGGTCGATTCCGTGCGTGCTCTTATCTCTGGGGTTTTGAGCAAGTTTCTTTCTGCTTTGGTGGTCTATGTCCTCAACTGTAAACTCCGATGGGAACAGCAACTCTGTAGTGTGAATGAAAATGAGAATGAGATTTTTTGTGCTTCTTCTCTGTTCTAGAGAGTGGCCAAGGTGCTGTGTGTTTTATGTGACCAGAAAGGATTCCTAGGAGGTAGATGTTATTTCTTCCTGGAGATGCTAAGAGGAAGAACACTGTGTCCAAGGTCACAAAGGGAGGTACTTAGGCAGGAGTTCAACTCATCTTACCCGACTGCAGAGTTTTGCTTGTTTCCCTGTCCTATCCTGCCTCTGTGGAAGGGTAAGATGATGTTTGAAATTCTGTGTAAGTATGTATGTTTCTACATATGTATGTATGTTTCTACATATATATGTATATTTCTTTCTAGCTACAAGGGTGATTGGAAATTATAGTGAATACCTACATAAAAAAATTATTACAGTAAAAAATGCATTGCCACTGTCTTGGTTATTTTTCTCTCATTGCTGGGACAAAGTACCTGACACCCAAAGTTAATGGAGGAAAAGTTTATTTAGCTCACAGTTTGTAGAGGTTTCAGTGGATAATCAGCTGGCTCCAAGGCAGGGTGGCTTGGCAGAGGGGCAACAGTTCATGGTGATGGCAAATAAAAAACCACCAAGAGCAAAAAGGGGAGAAGCAAGCCTCTTCTCCTTCCTTATATTGTAAGCTGGCTATCCAGCCTAGGGGAGGTGTAGCACTCACACCGTCTACGCTCTTCTCTTGCACAGGCTGAGGCTGTTTACAAAGTGAGGCCCTTGGCCCCCTGCTGAGTCAAGCTGGAAATGCTGTAACACTGTTTCCTGAGGTGAGGGCATTAAAACAAGAGGTCCAGGTTTAACAAGCTGTCTTTGAAAAGCCCACCTCCCCCATGACCACATGAGGCTTTGGGGGACATTCAGACATAAGCTGTAACAGCCACTAATCTCCTCAAAATACTAGCAAGCTTGTTTCCTCTCAAGCCATCATCTAGTCCCGTGATGTCATTTGAACATTTCTCTCAACAGGTGGCCAGTAGGGAAAATACACTAAGAAGGAGGATTATGTATTCCTCCTTTTGGTCAAACTTTGCCAGGGGTCTTAGCCTCTTGGAGGCTACTATGCACTCCTCACTTGCCCACACGTTTCCATATACATGGAGCGATAAGCATCACTCACTGGGAGCCAGCTCTGTGCCCAGGGCTGGGCTAACCTGACCTTGCAGCATCTCTGAACAGCTGTAGCCCTAGCCACAGAGCTCAAGACGACTTGCTAGCTGGGAACTAGAAAATGAGCATGACAACCTAAAGAATGCACCTGCTCCAAGTCACCTAGCTTGCAAGTGGTAAATCTCACATTTGGATCTAGTTCTGCCTGATTAAAGATCTTTTTGCCTTACTGAACACAACAGTAGACCCCAGCAAAGATACTCATACCCAGATATTGGGGAGTGGGCATGTCAAGGAAAGTGCTCTTTTGCACCCAGAAAGTAGTGTCCCTCTTTAAAGGAAGAGAAACCCCACTGGCCTCTTACAAGTTTAGGGTATAAAATGTAGGTGACCCAAAGCAGATAGATCAATTAGAAGACCCCCTCACAGTCCTGTAATTTTAGGTGCCTTTGTCATTTCCCTATCAAGTATGGCGGTGGAAAGACTTTTGATCTGGAGTCTAAAACTTGTGTGACTTTGGCTGTGCTGGACATGTCACCACTTCCTCTGAGCTTTGGCATCCTCCTTGCCACAAGGATTAAGTAAGATAATGAGAAGAGCTTGGAGCTCAACCAACATTTAAAGGTTGATAGAAGTCAGAAAAAAAAAAAAAAAACTAGAGATTTTGGCATTAGCTGTCACAGGGACAAAGTTGTTATTTAGGCTTTTCCCTACATCTGATAGCTTTCTTTCCTTCCCATAAGAGAACCAGAGCAAATATGAGAAGCACAGAAGCAAAGCAGACTTCAACTCTAACCCTATAGGAATGTTTCTGAAAACTATTAGCTCAGTCATTTTCCATTAACAAAAATAAATTTCTCAGGAACATCTGGGCCACATTCATCAGGAATGCATTCTGTGCCAGCATTTCACTTTCCAAACCAAAGTCACAGCGGACCTACTGCAACCCCCTCGAGAAAACAGAAGGGATTCCGAGCTGCCAGGGCTCCCTCTGCCCCTCTCTCTTTTCACTCCTGAGAAGCTCAGAGACAAGGGCAGCCGAACAGCATTTGGGTGGGCTGCTAAAGCAAAGCCACTCCTGGCGGCAGATGCCTCCTTCCCTGCCAACTCTCAGGCCTGTGCAGCCAGCCCCAGCCCCTGAAGGTAGGGATTTGGGTTGCAGATGGCAGCTGAAGCCTTAGAGTGCCATGCAGACAGGCAGCAGGGCCACATTTCCAGCTCAGATGGTCCAGGATTGGGGAATGTAACTCTCTGCCCCAGGAGGTCTGTGGCTGTTACTACTGGCCCTCCTCTTCCCTGCTTTCCATTCCCAAGCAAATCTGGAGGATTAGAACAATATCTGTCAGCTGAGGCAGTGACTCAGCCAGCCAAGCTGGTCCCTTGGGACTTGATGGACTCGAGATGCTGTTGTGCCTGATGTCCCGGGTCTGTGCCATGGGAGATCAGGAAGTAGGGAGGATGCTGTGACTGCCCATTTGCTTCCATCAGCCACATGCCTCAGCTCACTGCAGCAATGGTGGCAGAGGGCTTTAGGATTTGGAGAGTGTCTGGCAAGCACAGAAGACGCTTCTGGGGTTGTCTCAAATGAGGTTACAGTTTACATTCAGGAAAATGAGGCTTATGAATTGTGACTGAAATATATATTGAATGTTCCAAAAAAATAATTATTGCAGTAATAGACACATTAGCATCCCCCCTCCTCTAAAACACTCCCCCTGTCTTTGCACACACTTATTCCCTTGTTCTTGCCACTTTCTGGTGCAGTTCTGGAAGTCCTCTTTTGTGAGTGTTTTTATGAGGTGTGATGAAAAATACGGTAAACGCTGCTGCTGAGTGCCATCTAGGCTTGGGAAAACATACAGTGTGTCCCCATCCTTCATTACTGACCTGGCACTGGGTGACTTCTGGCCCTTCCTCAAGGTCAAAATGGCCATGAAAACTAAACGTTTTGAATTGATTCAAGACCCAGGGGCAGCCACAGCAACACAGCTGAAGACATAACTGAGGAGAAAAGAGACCCAAATAAGGACTTCCAGAACTGCTTCAGAAAGTGGCAGGAATGATGGGATAAGTGTTTTTGAGGTGTGTGTGTGTGTGTGTGTGTGTGTGTGTGTGTGTGTGTGCATTTTTAAGGAGAACTAATGGCAATGTGTCTTTCACTATACTCAATTTTTTAAAATTTAAATTTTCACTGCATTTTTCAACCACACCACATTGACAGGGGAAGTGATATTCTCAAGGCTCTAGTGTCTGAGGCTGAGGATCATTCTGTAGGGACCAGGCTCACTCTCTCAGAGCTGTCTGGAAGAGGGGCAGTGCATTCCAAGGAATGCGAGAGTGTGATTGTAGGCTGGCTTGGGGATCTCCAAGTGTTTATCCCTGTTCTTGTGTGGCCAGGTACCACATCTAATAAAAATTATGTGGTATTTTCCCTAAGAGGGAGAAGCTGGGTGGTGGGAAGGGGGAAGGGAGAAAGAGGAGATGGAAAAGGCAGAGAGAGAGGATGGCGGGTGGATGTGGTTGAAGGGCACAGTGCTGGGGACAGGGGCAAAAGTTGGAAGCTTGGAGATTAATAAGATAAAAAAATTCAATTTTTTTTTTTTTTTTTTTTGTGAAGTGACTGACTTTGCCGCTCATTCTGCAGAGCAGCATTGGGGCTGTCAGACTCCATCATTACAGATGCATGCGCTGAGTACACCACCTAACAGCTGAGCTGCATTAATTACCTCTCCCCAAGACAGTTCCAACAGTTTGCTAACTGCTTTCTGCCTCCAGCCCTTCCATCCCCGAAGCCCTCTTCCTGGCTCTCCGAGCCAGTCTCACACCTGCTTCCAGGTGCATCTCCATGAAGTACATTTCTATCCTGCTGCTCCTGTGGAGGAAAGAGCAACTGAGGAAAGTATCTTTCTTAGTTTTGTGGCTGGTGGCTCCCAGCATCTTGCTCACAGTCACCTGGTGGAGCGGTAATGGGGCTTCATTTTGATAGCTGAGTAAATGGAAGCACAGTGAGGTTGGTGTTTAAGGCTCCTCTTCTGCCCCGGACGCCTCTCACGACTCCCAGATCCTTGCTCCCCAGTGTGCTCCTCAAGTTCTCATTCTCAGCTTGCCTTTGTCAAATGTGAAGGCTGACTGTACCTCCTGCTCCATACCTTCTCCTGACTGCTAAACCTTTCCTTTCCCTAAAACCAGCCTGAGGAGTCTACCCCAGCTCCACCATCCTGGGATCCTCTGTTATCACTCTTGATTTCTAGTCCTTCTCCTCCAGGTCCTCACTGGCTCTTGAGTCTTCAACTTGCTGGGCTCCCTGCAATCCAAGGTTATATCATATTAATATACTCGGCTTACCTATACTGAGGAAATCCAGGGCCTCATTTTACCCAGTTATTCAAGTCTGGTTATGTAGCTGAAAACTTCATCCCAGGTAAAGCAGAGGATGCTTTGGTCAGAGGGATGATGGTGAAAGCATACAGGGGAGATAGGATCTTAGGTTGTCCTTCAAGTAACAAAATGATGGATCTCTAAACATACTATCCATTTTACTTGAAGGGGGAGATGGACTACACTGAGAAAGTATTGAACCTGAAGGTCAAGCAACTTGGTCTTGCCAGTTTCCTGTGACCTTATGCAAGTTATTTTTCTCCTTTCTGCCTCAGATTTCCCACACTTTAAAGGAGGGGTGGCCCAGATGTCCTCAAAAGTTCTTTCTGGCTGTGACTTTCTGTGACCCTTTGGCAGATCCAGGCTCATCTGATGAATACCAACTGTAAACAGAAGTCCCAGCCCCTGGGATGGTCTTGGTTGGTTCTCCAGTTCCCAGTTATACAATCCAGCCCAGGGTTAGCAGCAGGCCTTAGTTTCCCAGGAAAGCTCTCAGTTACTCCCCTTCCACCCCAACAGTGAGATCTAGCTTAGTTTCCTTTTAGAGACAAGAGCTGAAAAATAAGTTTTGTCCTGCTCCCCAGTCAGCCTACACTTCTGGTTCCTCATAAACAGCAAGAACACGAGTGTGGGGCTGTCCAAGCTATTGCCCCTTGATGCTGGGACAGTGGTCCATGCAGGCACATGGTCAGCAGGCTGTCTATTCAGAATGTACTTCATGCCAGAGCACCGTAGGTGGTCCCGGTTCTTGCATCATAAGTCACTTGAGGTAACTGTTTTTCCTGGCCCTCTTATGATCCCCTATGATGTGCTAGGGATTGGAAGGATGACAGAGAAGGAAGTTTCCTCTCTTCCAGTCCCCAGGGTACATAAATCTTTACTTTCAACCTCCCAGGGACTATGTGAGGTGGTGGTGAACAGTGGGGATTGAGCCCTCCAGGTGTAGGGCCAAGCTCTCCATCACTGACTCTGAGTGACCTTGACCAAAATCACTTCTGCTCTCTGAGCCACATTTTTCTCATCTCTAACAAGAAGCGCATGCATGGGTGGTTTCTCCATGTCCCCTCTGGTCTCAAATGCAAGGTCTCAATGATTCCATAAGAAAATCAGTCCATGGAAGGAACTCTAAGGATCAAGACTACCAATAACAGGACTGGCCTTGAGGCCCCTTACAGCTTGGCTTGCAATCATTCTCCCACTTCTCCTTTCCAATGGGATGCACTCCTCTCAACTCACACAGTTGTCTTCAGTGTCACTTGCTCTTTCACATTTTAAAGCTCTTGCACATGAACTTTTGTCGACTTTGAATGTCTCTTAAAAATCTCCATCCTTTTCACTCTTTAAGCCCAATTTCCATGTCACTTTCTCTGTAGAGTCTCCTCACTTCCTTCTGGCCTAATGCATGAATAGCCATGTCCTCTGGGTGTGCCCAGGACTGTAGCTAACGATCTCTTCTACCCTAGTGTTCATGTAAAGTGCTGATGAGTCTCGCCCTTGAGGATTTATCCCACTGCTTCCAGTGTGTGATCACTGATTAGGAGCCTATGACTTGCTCATGGCAGAACAATGAGTTATCAAGTAACTTTGTGTACTTTATTGCCTTTAATTCTTACACCAATGATAGGGAGTAGCCATCATTTTTTCAAGGGCTCAAGAGCTTTGTCTAGGGCCAAATGTAGTAGTGGAAGAGATAGGATTTGAACCTCAGATGATGCTGTGAGTCTGTGCTCTTTCCTCTGTATAGGCTTGCCTCTGCTGATGGAGCCCAGTCTGTTCTCATGTCTGTTTTGAGCCAGCTTGTAGAGAAGCTAGGTTGGGCTCCTGGGCCTGATGGATGGATTTAAAGATTCCAAAGAGCTGTCAAGGGCTTGCAGGTCATTTCACTCAAGGCCTCATTTGGCACATGAACACTGGTCCCCCACTGCCTATTTCCTCCTTAGTCCATCTTACCAGGAGCTGGACAATGGGGACAAGCCCCTCTGTTTTTCTCAGTGGCCTCCTGTGGATGGTAGATTAATAAACACCTGGACCCAGAGGCAGAAAAATCTGACTGCAATCTTGTTTCTGCCACTCACAGTGAGCCCATAGCCAGCTCTCCTGGCTCTTTCATGCTTCATGCTTTCAGTTTTCAAATATGGAAAATGAAGATAATTCTGCTTCCCTCAGAGTGGTATCATGAGATAATAGAGTTGAAAATGTCTCAAGCTGGTTTTAAAACACTAAGTTAGTTGAGCGTGTGTTGCTGTGGATTGAACTCTACATAATAGGCAAATGCTCTGTCACTAAGCCACATTCCCAACAATGCTAATTTAGCTAGATATAGTGGCTGGGGGATCTTTCCCCTGAGTGAGGGGCTAGGAAGAATGATAAAAATGTAGACAAGTTCAGTTTCACACATCACCATCAGCGTATTTACACCTTTCACATTACAGTCACTGTCACCCCACTACTGCTGGTACATCACACCATCATCACAGTCACTGTCAATATCACCAACATTCCCCAACCCTGGTATGGGGACACCTCTGCGTCTCTTACCACTGTCAGCCCTTCCATCACACTGACCTCTACCACCATCATGAACACTTCTGCCTTATAACCATTGCCACGCTACCACCATGATCACCACCAAAACCACCACAACTGTCATCACAGCCACTACAAGCACTGCCAACTCTGCCATCCCCCTCATTGCCCCCAGCCTTCCACCACTGCCTGCACTACTCTGGACACACCTTGGCATCTTTTGCCATTACCAACAATACTGTTATCTTCACTAACATCTGCACTTCCTCCATATTTCCACTCTCATACTACCACTCCCCCCCTATACAATCATTATTGCCACCAACGTCTTCACCACCCACACCTCACCTAACCATGAAGAAAATATGCTACAGTGTTCATAGCAGCTCCTGGTACAATGCCTAATCCAAAGTAGGTTCTCAGGAGATTTTTGTCAATCAAGTGAAAGGACAAGTGAACCCTATATGTCAAATAATCAGAACTTCCAAGAATGCATAGCTTCCATCTCTTAGAAACCCTTTGTAGATATTTCAATGGCCAGTTTTAATTTATTTTTTTAAATCTTAGGTATGTGGCCTCTTAGAAGATCAGTCTCACTGGACCAACCCAGACTTCATCGATGATTAAAAATGATGCAGAGGCAGGACAACATAACCAGAGAAGCCAGCATTTGGCCCACATGATTTGCTTCTCTGGAAAATCAAACTGAACCAAAGAATACCCATTCTGCTCTGAGGCTGTAGCTCAGTGGTAGGGTCCTTGCACAGCATGTGCAAGACCCTTGGTTCTATTCTTAGCACCAAAAAACCAACCAACCACCCAACCAACCAGCCAACCAGCCAACCAGCCAACCAGCCAACCAACCAACCAACCAGCCAACCAACCAACCAACCAACCAATTAAAAAAACCCATTCCTAAAACTTCAAAAGTTGTTCATATATTTGGAGATAAACTTCAGGTACTTTTTAGCCCCAACTTGGTCTACACCTTCTGTTGCTCAACCCCTTGTTACTGCTTAGGGCTCAGACCACAGGACCCTCCTTGAGATTGAGCCAGAGGCCCTAGAAACCTTTTTCCTTCTCTGCCTCCTCTTCCCTGACTCTGTCTGCTTCCTCACACATGGACTTTTCCTTTCACCCCTGAAGAGAAAGTGGGTATTCCCCAGATCCAAGACCCCAAATATGTCTGTGGCCCTTGTGTTGTTGCTATTGTCCCTTCCTGACAACACCCCTTCCTGGTTGATTTAAAGTTGATAGCACCTTTGAAAATTACTCATGGAAACCATGTCGGCTCCCCCTGCATTTGAGGAGGCAGCCTGGCAACGAGATGACCAAGCATTCTTTTTGGTTTCAATATCATAAATCATGACTCACTGGGCCAGCAGATGGGAGCTGACTAGGTAACTGATTTACAGTAGCATTTTCAAGCATGCCTGCTATCTCATTGCAGAGGCAGAAAAGATGAAGTGGTCAGGTGTCATTTTGGGGGCCAGAGAAAATTTATCTATGACTATTTAGACATGAGTCACTGGTCCTTTTATGATTGTCCTCTGTTTTGGGAGCATGGTAATTATTGAGTCTTAGATCATGTCTTTCGGGTGTGCACTCAAATCATCTGGTCCTCGAGATGTTCCCAAGTTACCTTTGTACCCAGTGGACTTTTTTGATTGCCTTGTGAATTCACTTAAGCATTCCAAAGATGGTCTGCTCAACTGCTCTCTATTGTGTCTTTGGCATTTTCTTTCTCATTATTTTCTGGGCTAGGCTGTCTTGCCTGATGGTATTGAGGTCATTGCATCAGGCAACATCCCAGAAACAATGGTCATAGTGCTATTTTTAGAGGAGTCCATGTGATGTTATGGAAACAGCAGGCAGTGTTCAGAAATCTACTCCTGGGATTCAAACTCTTGCTCATCCACTTACCAGCTGGGCAAGCAACCTAACCCTAAAGTACCTCAGTTTCCCATGAGCCTAATAAGTACAATTATACTACCTGCAGGGTGATGGTCATTAAATAAAATAGCTAAGCATTTGCTTAGAGGAATTCATGGCACTTACTAGATCTTTCAAAAATAGTCAGTTTACTTCCCACTCCCCCTTGGCATTTATTATAATATCTTGTTTGGACAGAATTAAAATGCAGCTAAATGATTGCTTTCATGAGGATCCAAGGAACAATATGTCTGAAGCGGTGGTCTCTGAAGAAGTGCTGATCCGGGAAGGAGGATGTTAAGTACATAGCTGGTGACCCAGCCTCAGGGGTTATTTGTATCTCCTGAGTCCATGGTGCTGGGTTGAGGGTGGCAGATGTGGCGTGTGTTTGGTCTTACATGGTTTTCAGCCTCTGTGTGGCTCTCTCACACATGAGACTGTCTAATCTTCTGTCAGTTAGCTTCCAGGACTGTCAGAATCAGGGGAGGAAGAGAAGTAAGCAGTGTTAGCCAAACAGCAGTTGGTGGTAGAAGTAGCACTGGATGTGGTGTCACCTGAACCTGGGTTGAATGTGCTATGATGTCTTGTGTTAGGTATCCAAATTTGACAAGTCACCTATCTCTCTGAGCAATAGTTCCCTCATCTGTGAACTGATATTGAAAATGAAGGAAAGATCTACTTCCAAAAAGCTTAATAGTAAAGGAAACAGTGCATTAGATACCTGAGAAGTCCAGAGGTAACACTTTTTTTTTTTATTTTAGAAATAAAAGGAGGAAAATACTAACAGATCGACAACGTTTTACAAAATAGCGAAGGATCAATACAGACATTACAGAGTTACAAACAGAGTGGTAGGGAATTAACAATGCTTATTGTATTACATATTGATATCTTCAATGTAGTTTCCCAGAGGTAACACTTTGTACACATTTTGCTCAGGGATCTCGTTCTACTCCTCTTCATAGTATGGCTCTCTCCTATGTGGGCTTCATTGTGAGATTAATTTTCTTCATGTATCAAGATATGTACATATAGTGAGTGTCTCATTGTGAAATAAAATAAGTGCGGATTAGACCATTCTCCCTAACAAGTTGGACCCATCACTGTGACATTTAGATGATTTTCGGCATACTCTGAAGTTGGAGTCAGTGCAACTTAGATCACCCACATATAGCTCAGATGTGCTAAAAAATGAGCTATTGTTTTACACTTATCTGGTTAAATGTGATCTATCTATCTATCTATCATCTATCTATGCATCTATGGCATATATTATTGCTATACATACTCTTTTTATCTGTTATCACACTTACAAATGACTGAACATATTTTCATAAGTTTATTGAATTTCAGGTGGCTTAATTTAAATGTCAGCTGTGTAGTTTCCCTGGAATTCACTTCTGGGGGCTCTGACAAGGAAGTGAATTCCTTGCTGAAGGTGCTTGCTGCAAGTGTGATACAGTGAGAGATCGATGTAGCTTCTGGTGGGAGATAGGATGTCATGCATGTTATGGGGATGGGAA
The DNA here is from genome assembly GCF_000276665.1 of Chinchilla lanigera. Lineage (NCBI taxonomy): Eukaryota > Metazoa > Chordata > Mammalia > Rodentia > Chinchillidae > Chinchilla > Chinchilla lanigera. The sequence goes on from NW_004955461.1 coordinate 5,335,126, forward strand.
CAAAGACAAGAACTCTCCAAGTTGAGAGCTCTGAAGCTGACCTTTTCACAGCTGGTGTTGACATGTAATACAGTGGTTCTTACTCCAAGCTGTGTTCCTGAGCAAGGAGCAGCAGAGAATAATTGATGTACATATATGCTCCAAGTATGTAGTTCCTGGTGCCCAGAATTTGAGTAACATAGGTCCTGCACTGGAGGCTGAGAACAGCTTTCCTGGAGTCTGAACTGAGGGGTTGGGAAGGTCTTATGGGAAAAATGGATGGCATTCAGTGGTTGAGCCTCTGAGGGATTAAGATAGGAGGTTGAAGTAGGAGGGACATTGGTTCTGAGGAGTGGGGTCTCACAGACCAGGAGTTTGGCAGGCAGAATAAAACAAAGCTAAAGAAGCAGTGAGTCTTACATGCTTGGCTGCTGGCTGAATAGGAGTAGCCCTGGTCACATATTGTCTAAGAATTCCATGGGTTGCTTCTTGCAAACGTGACTGGCAGATGCTGGGCATGTTGCTGCCTAATGAGTTTGAATTTGAGTTTCATCCAAGATGTTGACACTATACTACCCTAAGCAGAAAGCTTTTTGAATTCATTACGTGCTGGTTTAATGCCAATATTTTCCCCACCAAAGACACTTATAAATATTTTCCCACACTAAACTGCAAGTTTCAAAAGATCTTGCAATACAGAGTATTTATGAGTTTACATTTTAAAAATTTTTTGTGTGAAATAACTAGCTTGCTAAGTGGAGCAGATATATTTTCTGGCAAAAGCAAAAAAGGCTATTTTAATCAGAAAATGTAAGATATTCTTGCCAATCTTTTTAAGCTATTACAAGTAGATCAACTCGTTTATTACTTCCTTCATGGTTCCAAATTTAGGAAACACTAATGAACTAAAGAAAGAAAAGCAGACACAGGGCTTAAAGAATCTTTAGCTATTGATGGAGATGGACATATGCATTATGTATTGAAGAGATGCATTATGTATAAAGTAATGGAGAAGAATGTCTGTGGTAGTTAGCTTTATGTGTTTAGTAGAGTAACTAGCTATCTAATCAAACACTAATCTAGGTATTTTGCGAATGTGCTTAACACTTAACAACAAGTTGACTTTAAGTAAAGCAAATTTCCCTCAATAACATGGGTTGGTGCCATTCAAGCAGTTGAAATAACTTCAAAGCAAAAACCAAGGTTCCCAGAGAAGAAGGAATACTGCCTTAAGACTACAGTAGCAACTCTTGTCTCAGTTTCCAACCTGGCAGCTTAACCTACAGATTTTGGGCTGCCTAGCTCCACCATCATGTTAGATGATTCCTTCAGATCAATCTCTTTGTCTCTGTCTTCCTCTGTCTCACTACATCTATGTATGCACGTGGGTCCTATGGGCTGGGTATTTCTATAGAACCGTGATTCCTGATAATGGCCATGAACAATAGAGAAGCTCAAGGTCATCGAGTACCACAGCATGTACATGTGCTCATCTATATGCCAACATTCAAGGGTGGAGGGAGTAATGCATACTTTCTATTATGCACGAGTTAAGGCTCCTGGCAGAGAGTGGGGTGATGTGAGGCATGTGTTATTGAGAGGTAGCTGCAGGTCTGTTTAGCCAACAAACCTCATCATTACATGTAGTGAATAAAATCATCATGAATATGTTCATTTTCTTGGAAAGTGGCCAAGTATTTCTGAGTGCTTATTATGGGCCAACTCCTATAAGCATCTTTTAGATAAATGTAGATCCTATTGCATGTAATTAAATGCATATGCATCCAAAACACTTCTCAATTCATAGCCCTTATCTATTTGAATTATCAATAAATTCAAGACTGCAGTTATTCTCATGTGGGTGTTTGTGAAGTTTTGATAATAGAAGGTCTTCCTAGCAAGGGTTGAGGATCAATAATAGATGATATTTGGTTTACAAACATATGAAATGTGGAATTAGATGTAGAATAGATGCAATGCACTTCACATGAATTCTAATGAGAGTGAATATCAATCCCATCCTGCATGCTCTAGTTTCCTATACAGTTGAGATATGGATGCTAGAGTCAAATTGGGATCCAAATAATTAACTTTTACTGTAATAATGCTGCATTAGAGGAGGGTGCTTGGACCTGGGCTAAAAATGGCCTGTGGCTCCTTCCTCTTGAACTGAATTTACCTCTGTGCCACAGATTGAGCAGGTGGACAATTGCAGGCCTGTTCCTATCCTGACCTATGGGACAGAACCTGTCTTGAGTGTTTACCTGAAGACGTAAGGAGACAGGAAAAGAATACAGAAGGGGGAAGGTTTCAAGAAGAGAGGGAGAGGGGAGAGAGAGACACAGAGAGACAGAGAGGCAGAGAGACAGAAAGACAGAGTGAGAGGCAGAGAAGCAGGGAGAGAGACAGAGGCAGAAAAGCAAAGAGAGTGAGAGAGAGAGAGAGAGCGAGAGAGAGAGAGAGAAATCTTTCTCAGTGCCTTTTGCCCACTTAGATCCTTCACTTCTCTTTATATGCAAGGGAGCATTCCACCCTGGAAACTAAGGCACATGGTTATGTCCCTGTCTTAGTTACTTCTCTCTTGTTTCTGAGACACAATACTCAACACTCAAAGTTAAAGGAGGAAAGGTTTACTTAGCTCACAGTCTGTAGAGGTTTCAGTCCATAATTGGCTGGCTCCAAAGCAGGATGGCTTGGCAGAGGGCATCACAGAGAACAGTTCATGGCAGAAAGATTGTAGGTAGCAAAGCAACAAGGGGGAAATCAGTTCCTGGTGTCCAGAAGGTAGCAAAAGCAACAAGAGGAAGAGTCAAGACTCTTTCTGTCCCTTATATTGTATGCAGGCTACCTACCCTAGGGCAGATGTAGCACTCACACCCTTAATCCTAGTCAGAACTATTCCAAACCAATCAGTGGAGTAATTTACTAATCATACACCCTTAATCCCAGCATCACACACTCTAGATGCAGCCACCTCTGAAAAAGCCCTATGACAGACTGCATGAGGCTTTGTGGGGACATCTAGACACAAACCATAATAGTTCCAATGAAATTATAGCATAATTTTTATGTTAGATTTAAAGAAAAATTAATATACTCATTGTAGTTTTTAAACCTAGTCTCTCAAATTCCCAAATATTTTTGTAGAGGAAAACTAAGAAAAAAGACTTCCAGTGAAGTCCCTTGAAAAGTAATAAAGACTTTGGGGGCAAAACAGGAGTTTTGTAAGATTGGGTGTTGCCCCTTTCCAGCTAAATCATATTGGGAAATTCATTCAACATCTCTGTGCCTCAGTTTTTGCAATTGTAAATCAGAGGGGTAATAATAATATTTACTTCCAATATTGTTTTGAAAATAAATAAGTGAGCACATAAAAATCACTTAGAATAGTACCTGGTATGTAGAATTCAATTCATAGTTATTAACATTAAAAAACTTTATTGATGTAGCAAGCCATGTACAAAGATTTTAAAATGGATATTAACCGAGTAAGACCTATCTCTCAAAGCCTTTCATTATTCATTCAAAGCATATATTGAGAGCCTTATATAAGCCTAATGTAAACATACAGTGAGAGCCTATATAGATAAGTAGAGTAGAAATACAATGTCCAAGACAGTCAGATTTTGATGAAAGAAATAGATAAGGAAACAATGAAAGGGGTGAATTCAAAGGACAACACTGTGATAATTTTATGTGTAAGCTTGGCTGGGCCATGGGGTGCTCAGATATTGGGTCAAATATGACTCTGGATGTTTTTGTGGTGATGGATGTGGGTGAAATGAATATTTAAATTGGTAGACTGAACCAGAAGATTGTTCATTCTAGGTGGCCTCATCCAATCGGTTGTGGCCTGAATAGAACAAAAAGGCTGACCTTCCCCAGAGTAGGAGAAAGCACACACACACACACACACACACACACACACACACAGAGGCACACTCTATTGATTCTGTTTCTCTGGAGAGTCCTATCATCAATACCTTGTCTATGCTGGAGGGAACACTACATGAGACTTTCTTGAAAGGAGCAAAGCCAGATCAGTTTAATGGCACCAAAGCTAAGGCAGGAGGATTCTAGAGATTAGGAAGAAATTATGGTATTGAGATTACAGAGATGAGTAGTGAAAAGTACCATTTGGATTTGGCAAAAGAAGGATCATGGGTCAGGAGTGCAGCCTGTGGAGCGATGAAGGCAGAAGTCTGGTTGCCGGGGCTGAGGTATCAGGTGACGTTGTGAAGGTGATGGGCACAGGCGGTTCATGCAGCTCACTTAAGACGCTGGATTGTGGAAGGGGTGAGGAACGGGGAGCTGTACCTGAGACAGGCTTGTGAACTCAAAGGAGGGCTTATGCTGCTGGCAAGTTTCAAGTCTAAGGGGAAAGGGCAGGAAGGAAAGGGGGGGATGATGATGGTGATAATGATGAATATTGTGATGGGGGAGAGGGAGAGAGAGCGATCATAAATATTCTGAGTTACCTGTGGAGCTGGAATCATACTAAGATTTGTCTCAGACAAGAGAGAGCTTGTGATGAGCCTCTGCTGGGCCAGGTGGGAAGGGGATAAGCTCCAGGTGTAGGAATTGGGGAATTTTCAGCTGATTGTTTCTAGCTCTTCTGTGTGGTGAATACAAGGTTACTTGGGGGAGTGAGGGGAATGAAAATAGAGCATAGGAGGCTTGGAAGAGAGGAGGCCATGTAAAACATCCACGGTGAGGAAGGGTTGAATGGTCTGGTTAGACAAGGGGGGAAGGATGACCCTGCATCTTCAAGGTCCCAAGAAAGCTGGAGACTTGGAAAGTACTATGCTCTTAGCAATGTGGCCACACACTCTCGTGGAAGGGGCTTTAAAGGTCACTTGTATGATTGCCTCTTGCCCAATTTGTCCCCATTTAACACATAAGCAAAGCTATGACCAAGAGAAAATGATGTGATTTCAGAAACATCTCGGTGTGAGTCAACATCACAGCATACCAAAACCCAATTACTTGGGCTCCCAGACCTCTGATCTTTCTACCACAGGGCACAGCAATTCCTCCTCTGCTCCTTGGTGGAGTAGCTGAAGTTTGACACTGACATAGCTGTGGGCTACATTTCCACTAAAGGCAGAATATTTTTCCTTTTCCTGAGTTTTCTCCATCATACAGATCAAATGAAGGGCTTCCTGTGAGGAAGTCTATAATGTATATATCATGGAGCTCGGGCCAAGATGGGATGCAATGCAGCCCACATTCCATTATTCTGTATCTGGAAACATTCCATTATTCAGTGAGATGCAGGGCCTTTGTTCCTTCAATCTGCTTTGCAAACAAACCTTCCGCCCTACTCAGACACTGCTGAGCCTGTCTGCATGCATCTAAAGACAAGACAGACTGCTAAAGCGACCTCCAGAAATGCTGATCAGGGAAACTGAATATGGGCTGTTTTTAAAATAACAATAAATCATTGGTTGATTGAAACTGTAATATTCAGAATAACAGACTAGCTAGAAATTTGACGAAGCACGAACAGGCTAAAGGCTTCTAATGCACTGTGAATTAATCATCAATACATATATTGGTAGAAGACAACTCTGACACATACATCAAAGGAAGGGTAGACCAAGCTCAAAAAGCCTTAGCTAATCAGAATAAGTAAATCCATTTTATGGTGACATTTACTTTATGGGAAAAATTAAATTCTCCTAGTGCTTGGGAGCTTATGGTATTTCTGGTTTAACATTCACACAAAGGAGGCATACAAACATAGTATTTGCTAAATAGAATCGAAGTTCTGGTTAAAGTTCTGTACTGCTGTGAAACAATACTTCTTGGTTCTTGATTCTTTTCCAGATACAGCAAAGTGACTTTCAGAAGAGTCTATGAAGGGCACAGGATAGGAAAGTTAACCATAAACATATACATGTTCTTCTGAGAGTATAAGCAGAGTGTTGAAAGACACCCAAGGTAATTCAGTGGTACCTCAGTTCATGAACTTTCAATTCTTTCCATGATTCTAGTTGCAAATTTGTGAACCGAGATTGTAAATTTGTGAACCGAGGTTGCAAATTTGTGAACCGAGGTTTGTGAACCAAACTGCCGCTGTTGGTGAGTTCTTGTATGCATCAAACCCCATTATGTACTGAGCACGTATTCATGGAAGCACCACTGTGGCAAATGCTGAGATCATAGAGATAAAGGGGATAATGGGTCCGATCTTGAAGGGAGGACAGACAAGGAAATATTTTGTGGAGTCATAGAGGCAAGAATGAGAAAGGATTGCCTTTGGCCTGTGGGGAGCCAGTTCAAGAGATGGGGAGATCACGTGGATACAGTAATGGTTAACTCTTTAGTCCTGTCTTTCAGTCTTACTCATCTCACCAGTTAGATGCTGGGGAGGTGAAAACACAGGGTGGTGTGAAGACTGGACGTGCCCTGTGGTGGAATTTTTCACATGGCATCATGAAAACTGGAGAAGAGGAATCCCTCTAACAATGAGGGTCTGGGGAGAGCTGACAGTAGGCAAGGATGCAGCTGTCTTTGGGATTCCCTCTACTCCACCTCTCTCTTCCTTGTTCCCTCTCAACACTGCTCTTCTCTCTATATGGGCTTGGTTCCATCCTTCACAGCTTGAATTCCTCCAGGCAGGGGGAAAGATGGCGGTCAGCAGTTCTAATCGGACATCGTTCCAACCTAGAATCCTCAGCTGAAACAGGAAAAAATGTTGACCTCGAGTTCAGTAAAAATCTCAGGGAAGAAATCTGGCCTGTGTGAGTCAGTGACTTTCTCTTAGACCACTGACTATTGCCAAATGAGTGCAATTCTAACAGTTGGCAGAGCCAAAGCAGAGTCCCACCCCAATGGCTTCAAACAGGTACTACTGTGGTTGAGAGCTTCTTCAGAACAGATAGAATGAAGAGGGGACATTTCCTCAAAGGAGAAGTTGGAGTCATGACTACAAAACCAGAGAAAGACTTTGGGAAGAAAAGCAACACAACAAAATCAAATAATAATGAACAATTAGATGTCTACTTTATAAAAGAACATGATCTATTGAAAGGTAGAGATATTGAGTTGCATGATTCTTTGACTTCTCTTAAGGAAATTCTTTAGGTCAGTATTTCTGAACATTTCCCAGCTTTGTAGAACATTTGGGGTCCTGGGGTAGAGTGACTAAGCTGACTTTAGAAGGAAGTGAGCAATCTGGGCTTTAGTTCCAGTTTCCTGCCTGTGAACCAAGATAGCCCATGTTTTGACCTATCTATTACACAATTGTTAGGTGGACCTACTTTATACTATTTTTGCCTTTGAGCTTCTTTAACTCCATAATCATGGTATGGAGATAAAATCTATTGAAGCTGCCATAACGAAAATACCATAAATTGGGTGGCTTATACAACATAGTTTACAGTTCAAGACACAGGAAATCCAGGGTGAAGGCACTAGCATATTTGGTGTCTGCTAAGGGCCCTCTTCCTGGTTCATAGATGGTATCTTCTTGCTTCGTCCTCACATAATGGGAGAAGCAAGGCAGCTTGTTAGAATCTCTTTCTGGGGCATTAATCACATTCATGAAGTTTTTGCTCCTATGAGTGAATCACTTCCTAAAGGCTCCACCCCTTAATACAATTGCACTCGGGACTAGGTTTTAGCACATGAATTCTGAGGGGCTACAAGCATTCAGATTACAGCAGAGGAGAAGAACGGGGAGAGGATAATGTCTAATCATTTCCTCTAGGTGAAAAGGTTTCTCATTGGTTAGGGAATAGGAAAAGAGAGTCACTTTCCTACAGTGGTGGTGTTTGGAAGGCAAGGGTAAATACTAGGGTCAGGTTCTGAGAAAATACTCTGGGCAAAGCCAGGGAAGCATATTCCAAAAGCACCAAGAAGTGAGGGGCAGGTCAGTGCAGCTTGGTAGCCGGACAGGATGAAGTCAAGTACCATGGGGCCCTAGCAAGCTGAAAGCAGCACCCCAATTACTGTCAGCAGTAGAGATTTCTTCCCACAGCTGTACTAATATATGTACTTGACAGGGTGTTGCAAGAGTGAACTGAATGCACAGAAAAGAGTGGGAATAGAAAGGACACATGGTAGATTTTTGTAAGAAGGAAGTCAGCACTTTAGACAAATGACGCTCTCTTATAAACCTCTCCTCTCTTTTTTCTCACTACTCTTTCTTCTCCTTCTTTAACACACACACACACACACACACACACATTCATGCATGCTGTGTTTCCATTATTACAGTGGAAATTTACAGAGATGGGCAAAGACCTACTAATAAGGAATTTTACCAAGAAGACCTACAGAACTAGAAGAAATCTTTGTGGTTACCTGTACTAACTGCTTCATGATATAGAGAAGAAAACCAAGGCCCAGGAAGGGAGATACCCTGTCCATTTCTTGGAGCTGAGAAGCAAAGCTGGGCTGGGTCTCTGAGATCCCACTCCACTCACTGCACTGTCTCACTGTCTCACTCTCTCTGGGTGTGGGGTTCTTTCTATGTCTAGAAAATGGAGAGTTCATGTGCAGCAGAACCTGTCCAAAGTGCAAGGAGACATGCTTAGGCTCAAATCCTAACTACACTAGCTATGTGGGCCCTGGACTGGTTATTTCTAAACTCAGTTTTTCTATGTGCTTTAGAAGAATATCTCTTAGGGTTGTTGTGAAAATTAAGTGTGTTCATATGAAAGTTGACACTACATAAATAGAATGGTATATAAAAATAAGTCTCCATTATGAATGTAGAGGCAAGACATCTAAAGAAATTGTTAGAGAACAGAATGTAGCACATATACCAAGAGGAATGCACTATGACAAAACAGGATTGATCACAGGAATGCAAGGGTGGTTCAATATCAGGAAAGAGCAAATAAGCATGACATCAGCACATCAGAGGAAAAAATTGATCATACCAGTAGATGCTTACAGCAACATTTTACAAATGGAGTAGTATGTATCAACATTTCTTGCACAGTGCCTGATACATAGTAGGTGTTTAAGCAATGGTAGCTATTATTATCAACCACAATACCATGGTTAACATAGAAGACATTGGCTTCTACGAAGATGTCAGTTGTTTCTTGCACTAATTTCTGAGCTGGGTTTCAAATACAAGTCAATCTAATTGACTGTGTTGAAAAAATAAATATGCTGATTTCATTAGGTTCATCTGATTTCCTCCTACCTGCTCCTCAAGCCAAAAGTTATTTTTGACTTCTTTCAGACAATGATCCTGCATATATAAAGTGGAACTAATAATATATATCCATCATAGGCTTGTGAAGATCAAAGGAGACAGTCACTGCACCAGGACTAAGAAGATTGCCTTATAAGACAGTTGTTTAAATGTGCTTGTGTCCCCTGGGTGTTTGTTTCAGCCTAATTTCTTTAAATAGCAATATGAATGCCTACATGGCAAGACTCTGGTCTAGGTTAAATGAAGAGACAGGCAGGCTTGTTTGGTGGGGGTTAGCATGGTCTACACTTGTTACAGATGGCATTAGAAATCCTGAGACTATAACGCAGGTTAAATCCAAGATAAAAGGTACTTGTGGGCACTTTGCAAGGAACAGTCGTAGGGCCCAGGAGATACTGCAAGGGTATATGTTGAAAGATAACTTTATATAGGTAGCAAGACAGGACTTCAGTTTGATTTGCACGGTAGGAAATACAAGAAGTTTTTTTTGTCTTTTTGAGACAAGGTTTCACTATGTAGTTCAGGCTGGTTCAAATTCACTTTGTAGCCCAGATGGATCTCAAACTCACAGTGATCCTCTTTCCTCAGCCTCCCAACTGCTGGGATTATAAGTGTGCACCACTACGTTTGGCCTTACATAAAATATTGTCTCTGTAGTACGATGACTTTAAATTTCGGGGGAATACATCTAGAAAGAGATTAGCTGAGACAAATGGAATTTCTATTTTTAGTTTTTTTGAGGAATCTCCATACTGATTTCCATAGTGGTTGTACCAGTTTACATTCCTACTATCAACAGAAGAATGCTTAAAGCAGATGTGGTGCATATACACAATGGAGTAGTCCTCAGCCATAAAGAAGAATAAATTCGAATCTTTTGTAGGAAAATCACTGGATCTTAAGACGATAATGCTAAGCGAAATAAATCATACACAAAAGACCAGATAACACATTGTTTCTTTAATAGGAAAGTCTAAAATATAATAAAGAACAAAGCAGGGAGATAGATTCTGTGGAGATGGGAAGGGGATCTTGGGAAGAAGAGAGAAAGGAGGGTTGGAAAGGGTAGTGCAGAGTAATTATGATTGTATAAGCAAATGTACCACTTCCCCAAGATGAGATGGAGTGAGAGGGAACGAAGGGGAGGAAAAGAGTATGACAAAAGAATGAAGATGTGTTATGTACCTGTACCAGCTCCCTGCAATAAACATAATCATCATGAACTGCAAATATGTACTAATGAAAATAAAAATTAAAAACAATCATACTAAAACTCACATCTCCCCAAGGGTGTATGGCCTCAATACTTTTCATTAGTTTGTTATATATTTTATGTGAAATAATTTCAAATTTAAAGACAAGTAGCAAGAATAGTTTGAAAAAAGTTCTGCTATTTCTGTCCCTAGGGATAAAACCAATTTTCACCAAATATCCCAGCAATACCCTGTGTAGTGAAAGAATTCAGTTCAGAATCACAGTCACACTTAGGCCCTATGTCTCAGCCTGTCTCCCTTATGCTGAAACAATCCCTCAGGCCTGCTTCCACATTATGACTTCAACATATTTTTTTCATTTAAATATGACATTTATTTAAATTCATTGCAGAAATTATGCCTATTAGCAATGAAGCTTATCAGTAATGAGGGTAGACACTAGCCAAGTTCAAGTTCTATTGCAAAATTTTGACTTAAAAAATGCACTTAAACATGTAATGTTTCCTTATGATTCATTGACTCTTCTTGGATGACTATTTTAAAAAAAACTTTTTAGGCACTATGGGCATTTATTTTGTAGAATGGCCTTTGCTTTGAGTTTGCCAGATGTATCACATTGATTAGACTCAGATGAGGCCTTTCTGGCTGGAATGTCACAGAAATCATGTGGTGGGCCTTTCACTGCCTCTGATCACATGACAGGTGCTGCTGTTCTGAATCACTGCTGATGTTAATCCTGATCATTTGATCAAGGTGCCAGACTTTTAAGAGAGTTACCAAATGGTGACTTATCTTCCTCCTTCTCTTCTTTCCTCCTCCCTCCTTTCCTTCATTTCTTGTGGTGCTGGAGATCCAGGGCCTTGTGTGTGCTAGGCAAGTGCACTACCACTTGAGAGCTATGCTCCCAGTCCCCGTGGTGATTATCTATTTCATAATTCTTCCTATTTGTTAGTTGGTATTTTGTTGAATGAACAGTTTTATATTTTTCTTACTTATTCATTTATGTATGTATTTTTACCTACACTAGGCCATAAATTCTTAATTTATCCAAAGGCATATCATCAGTAATTGTCTTTATTTTGATACTCAAAATTTCTTAGATTTGCCCAGCTGGAATCCCTTCTATCTGGATTCTATGTTCCTTTGATATGTCTCCATTATTCTTTGAGCATCTTAGCATTTTTCCACCACAAGATACTCCAGATCTATCTTACTCTTTTCCTGACCCAGTCCTGGATTAGTCATCTCTTGAAGGCATCCTGGTTATACTTCATAGAGAATGATATTTAGAAACCAAGATATGGGTGCTAGAATGTTCCCTCATACTTGGGTTTCATGGTTTCCAGACTTTCTCAGCCTTTATTTTCAGTATATCACGTATTTTTCTGTATTTGTAACTTCTGTGACAATGAGAAACCTGTCCCCATTGTCCTCAAAATTTACTTTGTTCACATATCTCTTCCTCCCTCCAGAGTCTAAGCATTCTCTTGACTTTGCTGGACTGAAATCCCACTTGGTTTCTTTTCTCACTTGGGTCTAGATCTCCACTGATTCACTTTCATCATTTAGCTTGTCAAGGGATTTTGGTCTGAATTATTCAGAAGGACAATTATTCGGAAGTAGACAAGCCCAAGAGTATAAAGATATATTTTGTTAATGTCCAGTTTGTGACTGGATATAAGAGAAGCATATTAATAAATAGCTAGTCAAAGTATATATTTGTACTATGTCTTGCCTTAAATATTACGTCCTACTCCTATATGTTCAATGTGGCTGATAAATACACATAGACACACTCATGCTCTTGATTCAGAAATTCCAGTTCTAGGAAATAATCCTAAATGAGTAGATACTTCTGCAAATGTAACAATAAAAGCATATTAACCTGTGCTGCAACATTACCTTTAACAGCAAAAAATGGAAAATGTAAATGTTAACAGTTCATCAATATAATGAATCAGATAAAGATTATATAGATTTCTGATTTTTCATAGAAAATGTCAAGCTATTAAGTGAAAATGGTAAGTATAGAGTAAGTATGCAGAGAGTAAATATCATGCATTCCTTTGAAATACAGATGTGCATATTTATAACTATTTTTGGAGAAGTATATCAAAGACTATTCACCACACAGTGAGTTATGCGTAGGTTGTAATATGTTAGGATGTTGTATTTTATCTTATTTTTTTCTTATTATAAATTCAACAATGGAAATGTGTTGTATAGTGTTACAAAATTTAAAAGCAATAATGCAATCCTAAACTCAATGGTTTGTCTGAAAAACTGAAATGGATCCCATAATCCTGTACAAAATCTATGCTGTTATCCTCCTACCACCCACTACTGGGTAATAATTAAGAAAAACCCCCATCAAGCTCAGTGCAGCATTCAGCAAAATGAAAGAAATAATAGATATTGTAAGGTGCTGTAAAAAAGTGAACAGCTACTAAGATCTTCATTGTATATCATCATCTGTAATGATTTCAGTTTTTTCTATTGATCTTTAGTTGTCTAAACTCAGGGGGGAAATGCTATGCCTCAGTTCAGTTGTTTCAGAACCAGAAGAGAAGCACTTGGAAAGGCATACCTCTGAAGGATCTTAACATCTAGTTGAAAAGATAGTGTCCCGACATTTCCAGATACCTCCTTAGATAACGAGTGCCAGGCTCAGCACAGGGGGATACACTAGCCAGAGTCTGCTCCTGTCCAAGGCCAGAGACATGTGTGGGTCGGGGAGGAAGGTCTCAGAGCACTGTAATGGCACATTCTGTTAGACTGTGATAGGATATCGTTAATTGCTTTTCAAATGCTGTTACTGGATTTATTCACACCTTATGATAAGTCTGAAATGCAAATTTAGAAAACAATTAGAAGGCTAAAAATGATGCTGAGAATGAAATCTACTTTGCTTGTATTTTTAGAGATCCTGTGTAGTTTAGCAGCCTCTAGAATTCATTTTATCCAAGACAATAATATCCCAAAGACAAGTATATGAAAGTGTGGGCATAGATACATATCATTCTCTCTGGCTCTTATTCTCAGCATCTGGGAAGAAAAAATATCATCAACCTCATGGAAATAAGTCAACACAGAAGTGGAGGGATTTTATCTGTTTCACTCACTGTTGTATTCCAAGTGCCTAAAACAGTGCTAGGGTGCACTGTAGGAGTTTAATAAGTATTTAATACACTGATAACCCTCGTTTTCACTTTTAATATACAAAGTAATGGATTTCTTTTTCAAACACGTGGGTCCCTGGTCATTGTGCACACACACAAGTGGATATTAGTAACTGAGAGGGTGCTTCAGTTACACAAGTATGTGTAAGGATTTCAGAGGGTTTGACTTTCACAGTGGGAAGACAGATTCCCTGTGGAATACCTGCAGTCCAAGTGTAGAACCTCAATGAGCATCTAGTCTTGGTCTTCCAGGATTCCAATTTCCTTTTTTTTTTTTTTTTTGGTTTTGGTTTTTCTCCGGTACCGGGAACCGAACTCACGACCTTGCGCTTGCCAGGCAGGCGCTTTTGCCGCTGAGCTAAATCCCCAGCCCCCCAATTTCCTAATTTACAGACTGACCATTCTTCTCCTATAGGAGGACTACCAGGGTTTCAGCTTGCACTTCTGGAACTTTCCCATAGAATAATATGAAAGTTGAGGGAAGTTATAGGCAACATTAAACTAATATTTTTTTAATCTTAAAGAGAAAAAATAAATATAACAATAAAATGGAGTTTCAAATCAGGTTAGTAGGTGAGTTACAATAATTAGTATATTGGGTATTGTTGTCTTCACAGCAGTATTCAGACTACAAGACATAGGTATGATATCTTGTCCAAACAATATTAGCACAATCCTTTCTTTCTTTTCAATAAACTAAGAGAAGCTAGCTGTACAACTATCTTAACTATCTTGTTTATAAATATATTTTTTCTTTTTCTTTTCTTTCTTTTCCCTTTTCTGGCATCACAGTGTGTCTCTTTTTAAAAACAGTTTCTTCCCAATTTACAATATCTATTGTATGTTTTGGATCTTATTTACTCTTTCAGCTTCTCACACTAGGAATAAAATACAATGTTTACACATAAAGGTCTGATTTATTTCACTTATGAGTATGGTCTTGAGTTGCATACATTTACCAGTAAAAGTCTCCAGTTTATCCTTATTTATGACTGAGTAGTACTCCATTATATAAAAAAAACCACACATCTTTTTATCTTTTCTTTGGTTGATGGGCATTTGGGTTGTTTCCAAGATTTAGCTATTACAAATTGTGCTGCTGTAAACACGAGTGTGCATGTAGGACCGTGATATGATGTTTTTAGTTCTTCTGAGCAGATACCCAGAAAGGGACTATCTGGGTTGAATGGGACCTCTAATCCTAATTTTTTGAGGGATCTCCACACTGATTTCCACAGTGGTTGCACCAGTCTACACTCCCACTGACAGTGGAGAAGGGTTTCTTTTTTCCCATAGCCCCTTCAGCATTCATTATTGATTGATTTTTTTTGATGATAACTATTCTTTCTGGGACAAGATGGAATCTCAGAGTTTTAATTTGCATTTCTTGACTGAACAGTGATGTTGAACATTTTTTCGTGTACTTATTTGCCATTTGTATTTCTTCATCTGAGAAGTGTGTATTTATCTCAGATGCCCAGTTTTGGATTGGGTCTTTGAATTGAGGGGGGCTGATTTTTTTAATTCTTTATGTTTTCTAGACAGAAGTCCTTTGTCTGAGGAACAACTGGCTATAATTTTCTCCCACTCTGTGGGTTATCTTTTCACTCTGTTGGTGATTTCTTTTGTTGAGCAAAAGCTTTTTAATAAGGTGAGATCCCACATGTTGAATGTTTGTAATATTTCCTGGGCAGCCTGGGTTTTGTTCATGAAGTCTCTGTCTACACCTATGTCTTTGAGATTTCTACTTATTTTCTCTTCCAGTAAATTTAGTGTTTCTATATTAATACTTAGATCTTTGATCCATTTTGAATTTAGTGCATTGTGATAGACATGGGTCTAGTTTTAGTCTTTGGCATGTGGAAAGCCAGTTTTTCCAGCACTATTTATTAAAGAGGCTATCTTTCTTCCAGTGAACATGTTTGACCACCTTTATCAAAGATAAGGTGGCTGAGTGTGTTTGGGTTGTGTCTGCACCTTTTATTCTGTTCCTTTGATTCTCAGTCCTGTTTTTCTGCCAATACCATGCTGATTTTATCACAGTAGCTTTGTAGTATAACTTCAGGTCTGGGATTGTGATGCTCCTGACTTGCCTTTGGTGCCTAGAATTACTTTTGCTACTCTGAGCCTCTTCCAGTTCCAAATGAATTTCAAGAATGTTTTCTCTAGATTTGTGAGCTTTGCTCATAATATTTTGAATAGAATTACATTAAATCTGGATAGCAGTTTTTGGAGTATGGCCAATTTCACAACGTTTGTTCTTCCTATCCAAGACCAAGGGATATCCTTCCATTTTCTGATGGACTCTCTGATCTCCTTTTTTAGGGTATTGTAATTTTCACTGTACAAATCTTTTATATAATTTGTTAGATTGATTCCTTATCATTTCCTGTTTTTAGATGCTATTGTGAAAGGTGTGCTTCTCCTAATTTCTCTTTCTGTGAGTTTGTTTCATGTGTGCATGTATGCTATTGATTTTTGAGTGTTGACTTTGTATCTTTCTACACTAATGAATTTGGATATTAAATCTACATAGTTTTGGTAGAGTTTTTGAGGTCTTCTATGTAGTGTGTCATGTCATCTGCAAATAATTATAATTTCATAATTTAACTGCTTCCTTTCTTATCTTTATTCTTTCTATTTTTTTTCTTGTCTAATTGCTCTGGCTAATATTTCCAGAACTATATTGAATAGGAGTAGTGATAATGGACATCCTTGTCTTGTTCTTGATTTTAGAGTGAAAACCTTCAGTATTTGATCATTTAATATGATGTAAGCTGTTGATTTGATAGATGGCTTTTATGAGATTGTAATGACCATCTATTTCAGTTGTCTGTAGGGTTTTTATTGTGAATGGGTGTTGGACTTTATTGAATGCTTTTTCTGCATCTATTGAGATGATCATGTGATTTTTGTCTTTGGTTCTGTTAATATGGTGCATTGTTTTTTGTGCATTGAACCATCCCTGCCTCTCTGGGATCAATCCCACTTGGTCATGGTGTATAATCTTCTTGATGATTTGCTGCATTCTGTTTGCCAATATCTTATTAACAGCTTTTGCATCTATGTCCATTAGGGAGATTAGCCTGTAGTTTTCTTTTCTGGTTGTATTTTTCTCTGATTTTAGAATCAGGGTAATACTTGCTTCCAGGAATGACTTTGAAAGTACTGCTTCCTTTTCAATTTCTTTAAAGAGTGTCAACATTAGTGGCATTAGTTTTTCTCTAAATTTCTTACAGAATTCAACAGTGAATCTGTCAGGTTCTGGGCTTTTCTTTTTCGGTTTATTTTTAATTATATTTTCAATTTTATTGGCTGATATTGGCTTATTTAGAATTTTTCTATCTTTTTGATTGAGTTTTGGAAATTTGATTGTGTCTGGAAATCTATGTTTTCCATCTCACTAGAATATAAATTCTCATAGTAGGTATTGATGATCTCCTGGATTTATGTAGGGTCCATTATGATTTCCCCCTTTTCATTCCTAATTGCTTACATTTGTGTTTTTTCTTTTTTCTTTTTGATGAGTTTGGCTAATGATTTGTCAATTTTACTCATTCTTTCAAAGAATGAACTTTTCAATTCATTGATTCTTTCTATTGTTCTTAGTTTCTATTGCATTAATTTCTGTTCTTATCTTTATAATTTCCTCCCTTTCATGAGCTTTGGATTTAATTTGCTCTTTTTCTAGACGTTTGAGGTTTAGTACTAGGTTGTTTATTTGAGCTTGTTTGGTTTTCTTGATGTATGAGCTCATCACTATAAATTTGCCTTTTAGGACTTCTTTCATTGCATCCCATAAGTTTTGGTATATTGTATCAGCATTATTGTTTAATTTCATCTTTAATTTTCTCTGTGACCCATTGGTTGTTCAGAAGGATGTTTAATTTCCTTGTGTAGTTTTTGTGATTTCCTTTGTCATTGATTTCCAGTTTCATTGTGCTATGTCAGGTATGCATGGGATTACTTCAATTCCTCTACATTTAATTAAACATGTTTTGTCAGCTAATATATGGTCTGTTTTAGAGAACATCCCATGTGCAGCTGAGAAGAATGTATATTCTGATGTTTTGGGGAAGAACACTCTGTAGACAACTACCAAGTCCATTTGTTTACAGGCTTGATTTAATTCTAATATTTCTTTGTTAATTTTTGTCTAGTTGATCTATCTGTTTGTAAGAGTGGGGTATTAAGGTCTCACACTATAATTGTGTTGATGCTTATTTGGTTTTTCTTGTCTGTTATAATTTGTTTTGTGTAGTTGTGTGAACCTGTGTTTGGTGCCTAAATATTTATGGTTGTTATCTCTTCTTCTTGAAGTTTTCCTTTAACAAGTATGTAGTGACCTTCTTTGTCTATTTTGATCAGTTTTGGCTTAAAGTTTGCCTGGTCTGCAAATAGAATAGCTATCCTTGCTTTGTTCTGGGTTTCTGTGGCATGGAGAATTATTTTGTACCCTTTGACTTTTAGTTTATGAATTTCTTTTTGGGTTAAATATGTTTCTTGAAGGCAGCACATTGTTGGATCTTGCTTCTTGACCCATTCTGCCAGTTTGTTTCTTTTGATTGATGAGGTGAGACCATTTATGTTAATGGTTATAACTGATATGTATTGACTTTCCTTTTTTATGTTGTTTTCCTTTTGTTTGTTCCCTATCTTTCTCCTCTGTTTATTTTAATTTTACGTATTTTTTTTTTTTGAGACATGGTCTTGCTATGCAGTTCAGGCTGGTCTTCAAAACACTATATAGCTCAGGCTGGCCTTGAACCCACAGAAACCCTCCTGCTTCAGCCTCCTGAGTGCTGGGCTTACAGATTTGTACCACCATGCCTGGGTCTCTACTCTATTGAGTTGCTTGCCCTGCCTGGGGGTTTCTTCTATTGGTATTCATGTGCTTGTGGTCTTGGTTATCTTTTTCTAATTTGTTCTTTACAGCATTCTGTAGAGATGGTTTGGTGGTCATAAATTTCTTCAGTTGTTTTCATCATGAAAGTATCTCATTTCTCCATCAATTCTGAAAGATAGTTTTGTGGAGTACATCAGTTTGGGTTGAAGGTTGTTTTCCTTTAAGGTCTGAAATACTTCACTCCAAGTTGTCCTTTATTTGAGGGTTTGTGTTGAGAAGTCTGCTGTGATTCTGATGGGCTTTCTTTTATAGGTGATATGTTTCTTTTCTCTAGCTCCTTCTAAAATTTTGTTCTTGTGCTGAATTTCTGGAATCTTGATTATTTTATGCCTTGCTGTAGATTTATTTTGGTCGTGGTTATTTAGAGTTCTCTGTGCTTCACTTATTTGTATGTCAAATTCTTTGTCCATTTTTTGGGAAGTTTTCTGCCATTATTTCTGTGAAAAGGGTTTTAATGGCATTTGCACTGTCTCCAGATTTCTCACTCACTCCAGTCAATCTTATGTTGTTCTTCTTTACTTCATTCCTTTGGTTTTGTGGTCTCTTGTGATTTTTAGCATATCTTTCTTTTCCTGGTCACTAGTCACATTCCTGTCTTTTAGGAACACTCAGTCTTTGCCTTCATTCAATCGCTGTGCATACTTTCAATGAAGTTTCTAATCTCCTGCTTTTCTCATTGGATCTATTTCATTGATTCCATTTCTTTCTTAAGAGGTGTCTGTTTCTCCAGATATAGGTGGTTCTTGGTCTTTATGTCTATTCCAAGAACCTATGTACTCAGTATATTACAATTAAGGAGTTTGAATTTGACTTAGGGCCCATTCCTGGCAATTGTTATGACCGTTACAATCACAATGTTGTTATACAGGGGGAAACTGGTTATAGCATGTACGACATCCTGGTTAAAGTAGTTCAGCTGGCAATAACATTAGACTCAAATACAGCCTGGCTACTTACAAACTATGTTATTAGCCTAGTACCTATAACCATAAGAGGAAAGTGTACAGAAATATAACATAATACAACTTTCTACTCTGTACTATATCTATGCTCTCTGTACTATATCTATGCTTGTTTAAACATCCAGGAGATGTGCAGCTTTCCTATGGTATAACTTCTTTACCACAATGTGGTACCTCACCACAGGCCCAACCCAATTGGCTGACTGACCATGGACTGAACTCTCTAGAACTGTGAATCAAAATAAACTTTTCTTCCTTATCTCAGATATTTTGTCACAGTGATGGACAAACTACATATTAAAAATATATACAAGTTAATGTACCCAATTTATTTCTAGAGTAGGAATGCTTATGGAATTGAGACACCTTAGCTTTCTCAAAGCTCAATGGCATATGTTGAAGGAGTCAAGGTGGATAAATAGGTAAGTGTCTGAGAACTGGACCAAGAACCATTACCAGAGAGGAGGCTAGAATTCCATCCGGTACCTGTGTGTTTCCACCCTCCTTGCAATCCCCAATTACTGTCAGCTTGTAGGTATGTGCAGCTTGGTGCCACACATTGTAGTAAACTTTCTTAATTATCCTAGTAGCATAATTTTAAAGATGGATAATGCTCTAAAATTTTATATAGGCTCATTATTTTCTATGGACTCTTCTTGAATATGGATCCAAGGATGAACAATCCTTGGCTGCATAGAAATCATATTGCTTGAGGTCTGTTCACCACTCTGATAATGGTGATTATTTCTCAGTGTACCCCAAGACTTCTCAGTGCTTTCCTAATCATGAAATCCTGAAACAGTATTGATTTTGGTTAGGAATGGATACCTGTGAGTTCACCCAGGTATTGATTTTCCCTAACAGGTGGTAATGACTGCAATAAACATTAGACATCTCAGTTGAAACAAATAAATAAATACAATCGTGGCCAAAGCTGTCTGTGACTACTCTGCAGACTGCTGCAATCTCACTCCCACCAGCCACCTCTAGAATGTATCTCTGTCTGTGAGGTACCTTCAGGCTGCTGGAGACTGCTTGGCTTGTTGCCTGCAAAGACCAGAAGTGCCTATGAATTCATGTCAGTTTGGAGGCAGCATTTGACCAATGCTAGAGGTTGCAAGCAGATTAATACTGTAGCTCCTGTGTGCTCTGATTGGGGCACCTTGAATATGACCTGTGTTTGTCTCTAAAACTCTTCCATGGGACAGAGCCCAAGTTTCCCTCTGTGACACTGTACTTGATAATAAGCCCTTGCTTGGTTTCCTTCTCTTCCCAGGCTACAACCTCTGGTTGGTTTTTTCCTGTAAACTCTTAATAAATCACTTTCATGTGCATTTTTGTCTGTTTTTGAGGCATCAAAACTACAAAAAGATGTTGCTCAGAATGAAAACATGGTTCTCCAAAACTGACTTTTAGTTCCCTACCAAGAATATTAATCCAAATAGGCCTTTGGTAAGTGTATAAAATTGCATAGCTGATCTGATAAATCTATGGACATTGTCAAAGCATGTAGGAATATTCTTTCCCCTCATCTTCTTTGATTGTCACCTTCTCAGATTCATCTTGCTTAACTGCCATGTCTAAACTTGACCGTAAATGCTCCATTATTCTCCATCTTGGAATCTTGGTAATTGTTGCAGCTTATAATTATATGTGTTTGTTTCCTCCTTTGAATTGGCCTGTCTTTACCCTTAGACTATAAGTCCCATTAGATCCGGGACTTCCTGTTAGATCAGGTACTTCATTTGTCCTATTTCCTGCAGTGCGTTCTGTACTCATCCCCAGTGTTCTGTCAGAAAGCTTGTTGAATGAATGGAAACTATGTGAAACCACCTCCTCCCACTCACTCTATGTCCACAAAAATTGACATATGTTGAAGCTGTAGGCATGATTTTGCTTGTCCAGAACCTATAAGAAATAAGTAGAAGTTCAATACACAAAAGTTTTGGGAAGTCCACCTGACCCAAATAAGTGAACGAAATGGAGTACATGTATTTATAGGGACTGTTTTGCCTGGGACGTACCAGTCAGTAAACAGATTGTGCCTGACAAGTCTCCATGAAAGGTGTGGAAGTTTTGAAGTCAAAGTGTTGCTGGTGTTGATGTGGTTCTTGGAAAACATAACTCTTCTTTTCTCTGAGCCCTTCTGCATGACTCTGCTGGAAGTCTGAGTCAGATACTCCTACAGCAGCAGTTAGGCAAGGAAGGAGAGTTTTACATGGATTGTTCATTAATCCTTTTGAGCAATTGGGACTTCTTGAAAGTAGCAGAAGGCAAGATGAGTTCTGAGGTTCTCACGTGCTTAGACAGAGCATACAGAGCAGAATTTCTCAGGGTAGATTTCACGGAACACTACTACTGCAGTGTACTAATAGGACTCCATAAACAAAAGGCTATGTCACAGTAAAATTTATTTGGAAAGAATCTTTAACGGAAAGAATCTTTAATATGTTAATACATTTTTTTGGTGACCACAGAACTTATGTGTCCATAGAGTATTTTCTTTGGACTATTGGATGGGAGATATTCTAGGAGATACTGTCAGAAACTGTAAGTTGGTCTTCATGACTGTGTCCTCATGGTTCAGACTTGGACAAAGTTCTCATCTTCCACATAGAATATCTCAAGGACCTCCTTTACCACTCTCTTTGCATCTGATCTTCCTTCCAGTCCGCCAGTCCATAAACTTTCTGCCAACTTTCTCCACTATGACTTCATAAGAAGTTTTCACAAAATTTAAGGGTTTAAGGTAGCAGTAATCACTAATTTAGATCATGAACCTGCCTTTGTGCAGGGCTCTGCAGGGAAGTTCATCTCTGTTGCATGCAGCATCTGCTGGGCTGTTGAATTAGAACTAGAGGCTGTGCTTCCCAGTTGGTGCATTTACATGGTTCTTGGTTGCTGCTGGCTGGTGTTTGAGATCCAAACCAGAGCTGCCATTTTGAACAGTTTACATGGCCTCTCCTTGTAGTTCTTGGTTTCCTCTTAACAACACAAGTGAAATCACAGAGTGAGTAGTCAGAGATTCAGGAACTGGGCTTCTTAAGTTCTGGGCTTGGATCAGTTAAGTTTCATGTTCACATGTCCTTTTGCCAAGTAGTCACAGAACTCAGGCTCCATGCAGATGACATCAGCTCCACCTCCTGATGTGACAAAGAATTTTAGAGTCACATTTTAAAATGGCTACAATACTCTGTGAAATTGACCTCAAAATTCCTTCTGCCTATAATATTCCTTCACTCTCACACCTTCTTTGCTACCTGGAAAACTACCCATTCTCCAAGATCTGCATCTGATATCACTTTCTCTAAAACTATCCTTGTCTGCATTCTTAACATCTTGTTTCTGTTGCTAGTCTCATATCTGACACATTGTATTCATGTTGTTTGTCTTCTGAAAGGGCAATAAGGCTTTTTATTCATCCATTATTCCAGTTGCTAGCATGAAGCTTGTGCTGAATTAATTAAATGACTAATTTTCCAGACCAACTGTTATCATAACAACTATAATTTCATAAATATTTACTGTTTAATAAGCCCTAAAATATGCACTTTGTAAATATTATCTTATTGCATTCTCACACACAGAAAGCCATTATTATTCTCATTATAATGCACTAGCCAGGCAGTGCAAGATGGGTCAGGCCTAGAACTCACTTCCCCTCATCCCTGTGTGAGATCCAATGGGAAGGTGGATCAACAAGGCAGAATAGCTGGCTGCTGCTCTCTTCTCCTCTGGTGCCAGGAAGGAGCAGCAAGGAGTTGAGCATCTGCTTTCACTCTGCAGCAACAAAGTATTGTGAGTTAGCCTCCTATATCCTTTCTTCCTGGTGGCAGCCAGACTGAGTGAAGAGCTGAGCTGACCCCCACCCCAAACTAGGTGCAATCATTTTTTCTCTGAAGGGACCAGTGGGTCCAAGGAGGGGCAGAACTTCTGTTTCACCCCTCTGCAATGAGGCAGTGTGAGTCAGCTGAACGGGGCCCAGTAGGAAGCTAAACCCATATAAAAGCACCAGGCCCGCCATCTAAAGATCAACAAGGGGCCTGCCTGCTTAAAAAAAAAAAAAAAAAAAAAAAAAAAAAAAAAAAACAAGATACAGAATCTTACAACATACTATCCAAAATGTCTAGGACACAGTGAAAGCATCACCCATAGCATGAATCAGGAAAACCACAACTTGAATGGGAAAGACAATTAATACATGCCAACATGGAGATGAATCAGATAGTGGGTTTATCTGATGAAGATTTTTGAAAGCAGTGATCAAAAAATGCTCTGACAAGCAAGGATTAATTTTTTCAAAACAAATGAAAAGAATAGAAAAGCATTGCAAAGAGATAGAAATTACAATAAAGAGCCCAACGGGAATTATAAAACCGAAAATATACTCACTAAAACAAAAGCCTCACTGGATGAGCTCAAAGCATGATACCACAGCACCATATGCACACCCATGTTTAATAAAGCAGCACAGTTTGTAGTAGCTAAATCTTGGAAACAGCCCAAATACCCATCAACTGGGGATTGGATAAAGAAGATGGGTTTTAAAAAATATATATAGTGGACTACTACTCAAGCATAAAGAAGGATAAATCTGAGACATTTTGTGGTAAATGGATGCACCTTGAGATCATATTCTTAAGTGATATAAGTTGGACACACATGTGCAAATATTACATTGTTTCTCTGGTGTGAGAAACCAAAAGTTTAAAGAAGGACCGAAATGTGTAATAGATATTGTGAAATAGGAAGAGAGTGTTCAAATGGGAAGAGGAACTAAGGAGGCAGAGGGGAAAGGAAGGAAGAGAAAAGAAAGAAAACAGGGAAACTTTTGTAAAGTAAGAAGGGAAGAATGGGAAAAAAAAGGAGAATCAAAAGTAGAGTGGAATGGCAGAACACTGGATGCAAACTTGAAGATAGGGAACAGGATTTACTCAACGATGGGAAAAGGTAGATTAAAAAAGAAGGTGAAGAGAGCTTGTGGGATAATAATGAAAGTCTTAATATTTGTATCATCAGAGTCTGGGAAGAAGAAAAAAAAGAGCACAACTGAAAAAGTATTCAATAAAATAATAGATGTGCACTTCCTCATTTGGGTGAAACACGTAGCTTCAAGAAGCTGAGAAAACCTCAAGTAGGATAAACACAAAGAAACCCAAGAAATGTCATAAATTAAACTTCCAAGATCTAAAAGCAAAGCAAAAGAAAAACCAATAAAAACCCCTTTGAAACCAGAAAGAAATGACAAGTTATTTTCATGGCAAAAACTGTTATAGAGTGATTTCTTACCTGGAACCATGCAGGGCAGAAGCAAGTATGATAGAAGTTTTTGAATTGATTGTCAGAACAGCACAACTCTGGGAAGAATAATTTTCTTTTATTTTATATAGATAGTAAAAAAGTGCACTATTGATATTACTGATAAGAATCATATTGATATGGCTTGAATTTTATTTACAAGCACATAGCAAGTAATTGTTGCAATTTTAAAATTTGGAGCAATATCTCAACTGCGAAGCTATTGAGCCGCTACTGTCCTTCTTAGGATTAATTACTGCAAAGCTTTGGCAAATACATGTTTGAACAAGCATCTCAAAATGAACAGGAACAAAAACTCTGAAATAAGACCCTGCTGACCCATTTAAAAACTGACATACAAACCTTAGAGCATATAGTCAGCATCAGAAACAAACTTATAAGACAAGGATTTAACATATAAAGTGCCAATTTCACAATGAACAAAGAGAATGTGCGCTCCTTTTTTCAAAAATGTGAATATATAGGGATTCAATGAGGTCTGTGTCTTCTAACAGCTTGTGGGAAGACAATTCTTCATGAGTAGCTTCTGCTCCTGCATGGCTTATAACTGAGACACTGCTTTGCCTGAAAAATCTTTGCAAGGTTGTATTTATAGCAAACAGTCTTGGAAAATACAGCTTTGAAGGGCAAGTTTTTTTACAGGCTCAGAAAACTGAGAGAATGTCTTCCTCTGTAGCAAAGGTCAGGTGTCCTTTGTGTCTATTATAAAAGAATTGGTTTCCCTAAGCTCTGGTTAGCACTCCTTTAGTACAACAAAAATTCACTTAAAAAATGTCACCACAGCCCTCTTGGTGTCACTCTGTGGGAACTGGGTCCCAGAGCACTGGCTCAAGAACATGCTAATTGTATTGCTATAACTATTAAAATCTCCTTTTTCTCTGGGAGGGAATAAAACCTTCCCACAAAGAAAATGACAGATCTGGAGAGTATCACAGTAAATCTTGTTAACATTTAAGGAGGAAATAAGAATAGTTTTACATAAAATTGTTCACAAAATAGAAGAACAAACACTTCCTCAGTCATTTTTATGAGGTCAATATTATTCTGATGCCAAAACAAGACAAAGGCATGACAAAGGAAGGAAACTATAGGTCAATATCCCTCATGAATCTAAATGTATAAATCCTTAACAAAAGTTAGCAAAGAAAAAGCAACCAATGTATAAAAAGGAAAATGCATCATAACTAAGTGATGTTTATGCCAGGAATGGAAAGTTAGCTTGACATTTGAAAGCCAAAAGATGTATTTCACCATATTAAGAGACTTAAAAATAAAAACCATCTGCAGTCTACTTAGGCTGCCATAACAAAATTATGTAGACTGGGGGGCCTAAGCAACGGAAGTTAATTTTCTCAATGCTCAGAGGCTAGGAGTCTATGATCAGAACTCTGCTTGCTTTGGTTTCTGATGCAGACTCTTCCTGGCTTCTTCACATGGCTTTTCTCTGTGCATACATGGTGCACCTGGTGGTGGGGTGGGAGAGAGAGGATCTCTGGTTTCTCTTACGTGAAACCTAAGTATATTGGATTTCACTCTCACGACCTGGATTAGTCTTAACTTCTTTCTTAGAGCACCCCCATCTCCACATTGAGCCACTTGAAGGGGGCACAACCATCCAGTTCATCAGGATCTGTGATCATAGAAAAAGTATGACAAAGCTCAACATTCATTCATGATAAAAACTCATGGCACACTGAAGTATAATACTCTGCTTTTGCATGAGACACAGTGGAAAGAACCCTGTCTGTCCTGGTGAAGGGCCCAGGAGGGAAACCCCACAGGATTGCCATGTGACCAATGACTGAAGCAAGGAAATTCCCTGCTTTATTGGCCAGGAGTGTCCATCCCTAGAGTTGAGAATTGAATTTATCTCCTCTCAAAGTAGTAGAGGTTGTGAGAAGGGATGCTTCCATAAGACTGACATGGAGTTACCAGGAGGGTGTGCGGATGCTGAGCTGGAAGACAAAGTTCTATTCCAGAGACCCTACAGTTCAACCTCAAGAAGACCAGAAAGAAGAAACTGACCCAATGGCATGTGCTTAGTAAGTGGTAATGTTCAGCTTAGAGCCCGCAGGTACCCAAGTCACAGTTTAGAGGTCTTTCTGTTGCACCAAACTGCCTTCACAAGTACTGGCACCTCCACCAACTAATCCCACAATCCCACATGAAGAAATGTGTGGATGGAAAGGCTGGAAGGATACAAGCCAGGCTGTTGACATTGGTTAGCTCCAAAGAGGGGGAGAGAGCAAGGACAGTAGAGGGGGCTGCATGCTCTATTTTCCTGTCTGAACTTGGCACGTGCACATGTTTCTGGATTGTGTCTTCAGCCTCTCCTCCAACAGAGCCCAGTCTTCCCTCTATGCCACTTATAACATTAATCCCGTTGCTCCACGACCCACTGGTCATGGGGCTCCTCACTACTCTTAGAATTAAGTCAGGAGGTCAGGCAACTATGGCATCTCTTCCTGACAATCTAACCAGCTCATGTCCTCAGTCACTTCCAAGTATTCTCTTCTCTGGTCACAAGACATTCCTTTCACTTCCCCAAACATGTGAATCACTGATTGCTTACCTGATGTTGTTACCTACACATGCAGTTTCCTCTGCCTGTAATTACTGCACTTCATCCTTTGATCCCTGGTGAGTTCTGCTCACACTTTAGGGCCTGCCTTGCAAGCCATGCCTCTAATTGAGAACTGGTTCCAATGCCATCTCTGTTCCTAGCTACTGTCTTTTTGTCACCACTGTATGCACACCATTCTAGTTTTACTCTCTCCCTACATGCCTGTTTTTCCTGTTGTGTTGAGAGCTCTTGGAAGGTAGCTTCTACCGAACACAGGTTATTGTCCTACCTCAGGACTCTAAAGAAGGTAAGTCCTTAATAAATACCTGTTGATTAATGAATGAATCTGATCAGAGAATTTTCTGTCTGTCTGTACTGAGAAGGGAAGGGGTAAATGCAGATACCTTGCTATCGTACACATAAATAAATATGGTATTCTTCTATCTCTCATGATATTTTTACAGAGTAGACAGAGTTATTGTCTATTCACAAATGGGCAGTAGAGTAAGGGTGAAGCACATGGGAATGTTGAGCCAGGTCACTTGGGTTTGGATTCCTCCTCAGTCACTTGAAGCTATGTGACCTTCAGAAAATAATCTGTTTGTACCTCAGTATTTCTATCTGTACAATAGAGATAATAAGAGTACCTACCTCAAGTACATAGAATTGGATGAATGTGCACAAACCTAACATATACATCCTAACAGGCTAGACAGCCTGGGCACAAGATATAGGTGAAACCACTTATAAAAAGGGGTAAGACAAGAGTTTAGAAAGCAACAGACTGGCTCTAGAGGCTTCCCTTACTACCCTAAATCCCCGCCCCTGAGCCATAAATATAATAGATTAGGTAGCTCTCATTTATCTAGGGGAACTCAGATTCTACCTGGATCCTTCACCACATTTGGAGCCTTTTTTACTTCTCCCTGCCGGTGGTGCTGGTGAAGGAAATCAAGGCCTGACTCTACTCACAGGTGATCCTGGGCTCCCTCTATGGGCACCCAAGACAACCTGTAAGTTGGGAACCTCCAGATGTGGACAACCCCTGTTTGATCTTCTGTTTTCCTCTCCTGTGTGCTGCCTCGGTCCTATTCATGGATGCCTTCCTTGGAGAATGAAACTTTGGCCTAAGGACTTTAGCCTCTGAGCTTCCAAGAGGAGCATATGGCACACAGCAGGCTCTTGATGTGAATGGGGGAAGGAACCTCAGGTTTGGGGGTTGTAGAGTGTTCAAATGGAGGCAGTGTAGGAAGACTCCTTCTCAGCTCCTTCTGAGTTCTCTATCTTGAGCTGACTGCTATTTTAGGACCACCTGCTTGTTAAGTGGAACAACAAAATTAAAGTCTCAAGAAAAATAGAACATCCCCTCCCTTCCAGCCATGAATCCACACCTATCTAGTGATGTTATGGTAAATTTTTAACAACTACATCCCCAGAATAGCCCTGATTTGTACTTAGCACTTTCTGTATTGTAATATTCCTGCCGTGACTGGTTGCAAACTACAAGCATGTCACTGAATTTGAAGCTGGGAAAAGATGTGTGCAATTAGCTCTCTCAAGCCAGCATGAACTATAGTCTAGACTTTGAAGGTACACAAATCTGATACAGGTTCTCAATCTAGGATTTATTAGCTGGGAAATAGCCTAATCTTGGTGCATTATCATTTCTTTATCTGTAAAATGTGGGTAGTAATATTCATAATGCATCTCATGAAGTTAGTGTAAAGAGCAGTCAGGAAAAGTTGTGCAAAAGGCTTTCCTGATACAACTAAGCATTCCATTGAGAGTAGCTAATATTAGTTATCATTGTATATTAAAATCATATAATGTAATAACTTCTTTCGCTTATTACAGAATATTATGCTTTATAACTGAATGTCTTCCCAAAGCCTCATGCACTCACAGGTGGGGATTTTGGGAGGTGATCGGATCATGAGGTTGTGATACATTAGTCCACTGATGAGCTTATAGCTTGATGAGATGTTGGGAAGTGAAGCCTGGTCTGAGGAGCTGGGTCACTGGGCATGTTATCTAGACCTGTATATCTCTCCCTCCTCATTTGATTCCTCTCTCTGCTGCCTGCCACCTTGCCATGAGCTGTTTCTCCTCTGACATGACTTGCTGCCATGCTATTTTGCGTTGGAGCCTGCTGACTACAGACTGAAACCTCTACAAACTGTGAGCCAAAATAAATGTCTCATTCCTCAAATTGTGGGTGTCAGGTATTTTGTCCTAGCATCAAAGAAAGTAAAACAGATTTTGATACCAGAGAAGTAGAATCATTGTAGTAACACTACCTGACCATGGGGTTCAAAAGCCACTGGATCTGGTTTGAGGGTAGAGTTTGAAAAGGTTTGGAAATGCTGGCTAACTAGGCAGTTCTAGAATGCTGTAAGCCAAGCTTGATAAGAGATTCTGGTGGGAGTTCAAGAGACCAGAATGTTGACAGTAATGCAGCTGGAAAATACCAGGCTAGAGAAGTTTCAGTTGGGAAGAGGGACTGCATTGGCAGTTGGGTGCCAGTCTATGTGTGTTATGCTCTGGCAAAACACTTTTATTCATTTTGCTTGTGTCCAGAGGCTTTGCAGGAGACTGAGATTAAGAGTGGAGACTCATTAATCTAGTGAAGGAAATTTCAAGGCAGCCAAACATTCAGGCTGTGACTTGGGTGCTATTGGGTATATAGTAAATCATGAGCATACAGCCCAGAAGAATGACTTAGTTTTGAGTTTGGCTAGAAGGGAAACTCTGGGAAAGTTAAAGCCTGCAAAGATGAGCAGAGAAGAACTTGGTTGCTGAAAAGATTAGCACTAAAAAGAAACCAAGCACTTTGGAACAGGACAATAGAAAAAATGCCTTGAGAAAATATGAGGAACTAGCATAGCTTCACCTTTTGCAGGCTCAAAATTGCAAAGGTGAAAGACTGCCACGAGAAGAAAGTCCAAGGGTTCCAGAATGCTCCAGAATGACAGCAACCTAGGGAATAAGAATTGATTTCCCAGGATTCAGTTAACCATGCACAGCCATTGAAACACTCAGAGACCTCTGCAAACAACAGTAAGATGAAAAAGGTTCATCTGCCATTCCAGCTAGCAGCACACCTGGGCATCGTCCACATGGTGCTGGTTTTAGGTGCATGCAGGATGCAAGAGTTGTGGGGTCAGAGAGGTTTCTGCTTAGATTTCAGAAGAAGGCATGAGAGGCAGTGTGTGAAGCTGTGAGTGTAAAAGTTCAGTAGAGATGTTGGAAAAGTGAGGAACATGGAATGTTTGAAGGAAGCTACAAAGAGCTAGCAAAGCTGGCCCAAGAAGGCTACAGCTATCAGCAGTGTCATAGTGATGGGGTCACCCAAGACCTTTGGAGTTCCCATCTTGCCACTGATTGCCCTGGGTGTTGGATATGGAACTGCAGGATTTGTTTTCCTTGCTAGATTTGGGTCTTGCTTTGGTATCATTCCCTTCTTTTTAAAAAATTTTATTAGTGCATGTCTACAATTCATGCAGTTTACGGTCATCTTGGGGAATGGTCACATGTACATGTTACAGCTTGTTTTTCTAAAATTGTCTTCTCCTACTCTCCCCCTCCCACCTCCTCTGGTTCATCTATTATCTTTTTTGTGCTTATTGATATTATCTGTCTTAGCACATATTATGAGATATGATGTTTACATTGACTGGGACAAAGTATAAACAAAGAAATTGATAAAGGATGGATCAAAAGGGACAAGGGGACAGATCTTGTCCAATCAGGAAATTGTCCAAGGGAACAAGGAGAAGGCTAAAGTGGAAGGGAAGGGAAAATGACTAGAATAAAGACATGTAATATACAGGACCCCATTCCTTTCTATCCCCCTATTTCTCTCTTTTGGAATAAGAATGTTTACCCTGTGCCTTTGTGGGTAGGCAGTATTTAATACTCTTTTCATTTTTACAGAAGCTCATAGTGAAATGGTTTGCCTTAAATCTCAGAGAAGGTACTGAAGTTGGACTTTTCAGCAAAGCTGAAACTATTAGGCAACTCTTACAAATTAAATGTATTTTACATAGAGGGATAAGCATGAGTTTTTTGGGTGCCTGGGAGGAATACTACGGTTTATATCTGGATGTCTTCCCAGAGTCTCATGAGCTCATAGGTGGGGATTTTGGGAGGTTATTGGATAGTGGAGGCATGATACTCATCAGTTAATTAGTCTGTTGATGAATTTATAGCTGAATGTGATGTTGGGAGGTGAAGCATAGTGAAAAAAGGTGGGGACATAGCCCGGAAGGGTGTATCTCTTCTTCACTCTTAGCTTGATCTCTCTCTCTCTCTTGCTTCCTGACGCCATGTCATGAGCTATTGCTCCTCTGCCAGGTCCCTCTGCCATGCTACCCTGCATTGGAGCCAGCTGACTATGGAACCTCTGCAAACTGTGAGCCAAAGTAAACCTTCCCTCCCTAGAGTTGTCTGTGTCACACACTGTGTCTCAGCCATGAGAAAATAACTAAAACACAAAACATTACCGTCAACCAGCAGTAAAAAGAAAAACCCTTCAGCCCTCTAATGTGTCCTGATCATTGGTTGGGGCAGTCAGAGTTGGGAACAAACACAGATGCTGATAAAGCATGGGGGCGCAGCCTTCTGGGAACCCAGTGGCTGGAAAGAACAATTATTGCAAAGATTAAGTGACCTTCTCTTTACTCAAAATACATTTTTGGCTACTAGACATTCTTCAGTGACCCCATACCAACCTTGAGGAGAATAGATTATTTAGGCCATAAAGCAGACTGCATTCTGATGCATGATGTAGTTCCCAAATGAAAGAGTGACTTTGCTCTTCATCAGACAGGAAACAAAGAGAACAAAGAGAGCAATACTTTCTAAACTGGGGACAGAAGGAGGTTACAAAGTGCCTTTCACACCCAGTGGTCTGTGTATCTTTGTTTCCACAAGGTCTTGTACAGTGGCTGACACATGGTAAGAGCTGGAAAAATATTTGCAAAATCAACACAGATAAACACTGAGCATCCACTCTGTGATAGCTACTGTGCTCAGCACAGGTACATCACGACAGAGGGGACACCTAGCCCTTGAGGAATTCATTGTCCAGTATAAAAGAAAGACATATAAACCAATAACTGCCACTTTATAACAGTGGTGTGTATAATTGGTCCTGGCATCACAGCTGAGATAGTAACTCAACCTTTCTTGGGTAGTCATGGAAAGAATTACATAGGAGGTGGCACATGGACTTGGTCTTGAATCTTGAAGAACTACCCTAATCAAAGGAAGCAAAAGAAACTATCATGGTGAAAGAAGCAGGGGGTAGGTATAGTTAATATTTCAGGGTTAATAGGAGAATTGTTCTCTAACCTGGGCTCCAACTCCCCAGCACTCCCTGAATTCATCCACTTGCATGCAGAGGTGAAATCACACAGGCAAGGTGATAATGTGGAATGATGAATAGTGACTGCCTGGTGTGAGTACATTGTCTATACATGATCTAAAACATTAAATTAAGGGCTGCTGTATTTTATTATCATATGTATAGGACATTCTAAACAATATCAGTGATAAAATACATCCCTTGTCTCTGTCCTGGCCCCAGCAGGGGCAGACAACTTACCTTCCCTAAGCCTCCTCTCTTTTACAACACAATTGAACTTAGGTTCTTGTATTTGGGGACAGAGCCAAGGGCAAATTCTAGGCCTGGTGGAGGAGGAGGAAATACAAGAAAGGCATCACCCTTGACTTATCTTCTCAATGCCTGACACTGCAATCATTTGTGTTTCAATCATGCATTTCATAGTCCTCCCTCCTGTGCTTCAGTTTTCATCATAGTTGTCATAACCACGGCAGGATCAATCAGGACTAGGGTGGACTCGGCTGCAGAAACATCCAACCTCCACATCTTAGTGGCTTCCAATACCTAAGCTTTCTTCTTTCTCACTTGTGCTGCACATCCATGTCTCCTGGGCAAGGGTTGCTACCCCATGGCAAGGGACTGCTCCCAGAGGGTGCTTTTCTAAGGTGAGAATGTTGCTCTGTGGTGAGGTGCTGCTTCATGCTCACACTTCATTGGCTTAAGTAAGTCTCATATGTGTGCCTGAATTTAAGGTGGAGGAAGCATGCAAGCTTTAATATAAACTCAAGAGAGAATATGAGAACATTTGTGAGCACTTATAATTACTCTCACATGTGAATTTTAAAAATAGTTGAAAGGCGCTGTGTCTGGGGAATGTATTTGGGAGTAGGGAAGAGGAGCCAGTGATCTCAATTTTTCCTAACTTTCTGGCCAGGTTTCTACCTAGACCTTAGGACATCTGACCACTCCCCTCCCCAACCACTCTCAGCTATACAAAGACCTCCAACTTCAGAACTGGGAACAAAGTGACAACCCTCACAGTAGAGGAATGGTCCCAGTCAGATGTGCCTAAACTGGGTTGTGATGTGGTGAGATCATGTTACAGAAAGACGGTTCTGGATGCAGAGTCCAGAGAGTTAGAAAGAGGTGAACCTGAAAGTGTAGGAGCCCATGAAGGAGGTTCTAGCAAGGCTGGGCTAAAGTCATAAAAGTGGAACAGGGTACAGAAACAAGGACTCTATGGAGAGAGAGGATTTCTGAACAGCTTAGCAATTCAAATGGTCTGAACCCATTCCTAAAAGAAGGTAAGGGCCTGAGTGTGATTATCATGATCCAAGAGAAGGGAACGGGGTCAATAGCATCTTTATGAAATCTAAGATACCGGAGGAGCTTGGAAAGTCATGAGTGAGTGACTGGGCCCTTCCCCAGGGCAAGACTTTGACTAAATTATGCTAGTAAGGATCGTTAGTAAGAATCCAGGCTATTTTGAGGATGCATCACTATCTCTCAAGTGCTCCAGTAAAGACACTTGGCCTGTAGCCTGGATTCAGCACAAGCTTTGCTGAATTTAATTGAAATTGAAAGTGTGCTCCATTGAATCAAGACTCTAATTTCTACCAGAGAGGGGAGAGAATGCCACTGTCTAGCAGTAACACTGATCTCTAAGATCCAGGCCCATAGAGTAGCAAATTGATCTCTGAAAGAGGAAAATGGAAATGAAGGAGAGGAGAGAAAACAGATGCTTATTTTCCTTTCAGAGGCAATTCTTGCTCCCATCTGGGTTCTGTGTAGGTGTGTATGAATAGAGGTTGCTTCCAAGCTATCACCACATCCCCAGCTGTGACAGCTGCTGGCTGTAGACATGCTGGGGCCTGCTCCCTGGGAACACACCTCCTTGCCTTGCTCGACCCTGTGCTGATGGTCAGGTCTGTCCAGACAAACACCGGCTCCATAAAGATACACATCTCTTGGAAGGGAAGCTTGGCTGGGATACAGTCTGCAGTAGCTATTTCTGCCTGTTCCTTTCTTTGTGTGGCTGCCATATGAAAGCGTAAGTCCATTAAAAAAATTCTTGCTCGGGTTAGAGTTCTTCCTGTTATCCTTTTGACTCCTGGAGTGTTTCTGCTCTGGCTGGAGATGCAGCAATGTCTGGCCAGGGACAGCAGGGCTCAAATCACTGGGTCACCATCAGGTGAAGGAGAAAGAGATATGAGGCCCACTGGGGTGGCCTGGAGAGTGTCAGCTCCAGCTGTTAGCTTGGCTGTCTGCTTAGCAAGTAATTGCGCTGTCTCTAAGGGGTATTGGGCTCGAGTGGCTCTCAGAATTGATTTTCTCTCTCCTGGCATCTGTAGATTGCTGAGAAGTTAATGTGAATGACTAATGTGTGTCTCTCAGAGGCAGGGCTAAGCTCACATTTGCAAAAGGAAGCTATAGCACCAAGTGATAATAGAATCACAGGTCCAGTGGAAGTGTACCAGCTTAACATCCTCATTCTTCCAGTTCATAAATTCATCCACTGCACTTGGAGTGCTTCCTTTGTGCCAGGTAGAGGGAATTCAGAGGTCAGGTAGGGCTGAAAATGAGGAAAGAGCTATTTGTCAATTATCCACAGCACCTTGGACACGGGATTCATATTATTTTGAAGCTACCATTTCATCATAACCATAGTTGATTTTTTAGACCTGTTCTAAGTGGTTAAATGTATTTTGCTTTTAAACTTCTGAAATAAACCTGGGAGGGAGCCATTTGTGGTTTTCATTTTATAGATGAGGACACTGAGGCTTATGCTAAAAAATCATTCAGAAGTTGCTTGGTGGCTCAACTCCAAAGCTTGCCCCTTTGCTTGCACACAGAACTACCTACTTTCCT
This sequence comes from Chinchilla lanigera, assembly GCF_000276665.1. Taxonomy (NCBI): domain Eukaryota; kingdom Metazoa; phylum Chordata; class Mammalia; order Rodentia; family Chinchillidae; genus Chinchilla; species Chinchilla lanigera. Next base: position 5,370,635 of record NW_004955461.1, read on the forward strand.
CCACAGTGGGGTCAAGGATGCCTTCGTTCAATCAAAGGTCACGTTGCAGATAATGTGGTGAGGCAGTTGCTATGCTGGACCTGGGGCTAGCATCTGGAAGGTCCTCATCCATGCTGTGGTGCTTGTACTAAGAAGTGGTTTTCAGATTTAATCTGACCCAGGCCCAGGCCCCTGGTGCTGAAGCGCTTGGGCTCAGTGCCTGCAGCCTCTGCTCCACAACCAGGCTGCATGCTCTCCTCTCACATCCCCATCTATGTGGGCGTGGCCTAGGACCACGGATCTCCTGCTCAGGGATCTGATGACAGAATGAAACACAGACAGGGTATATGTTTTAGCTACAAAGGGCACCAGGATGGTCAAAGCCCAACAAGCACTAAGACCATGAGGCACTTTGTCTTTGGCCTTTGTTAGGTGCACAGCTTGATTAGCGGGTGTGCTAGCTGGCTACAGGAAGCAGTGGAGTGAACTGCTGATGTGGTCAAGGTTCAAGAATTGGGGAACAATGCATTTTTGGAAAAGCACACAGGAACAGAACATGGTTAACCAGTAATCTGATTATTGGCTAACTAGACTACTGAGCAGCAAGAGGACTTTAGGTGAGTGTTACAAATGTCCTCAGCTGCTGTGTTATCTTGCTATGAGGTACCAGCACTTCCCAGACTGTTTGCTAGTCTCAATTCTGGCCACTGGCCTAAAGATTAACCTGTTTTACACTGGTCTCACCGCAATGTAGGACTTTCCATTTATTTTTGTACCAATTTATTAATACTAATTATTACCTGCTCTGTACCATGTCAAGCTGGTCCTCAGCACCCATCACCTTTATCACCTCAGGTCCTTCTTCACTGAAGGAAAATGAAACCCGGACCTCATGTGAGGTTTATGAAAGCTGGGGCTGTTATCCTTTCCTGCTCGGTGTCTCCAGAAGGGTCTGGAATGGTAGAGTTATTAAATCTAAATAAGTCCCTGGGCAGAACTGTGCACCCTTCCAGCCTCATGGAAAACAGCATTTGTTCCCTCACTCTACCACTGACTTCATTACTAAGGGCATGAAGTGAAATGCCATGCCGTCTTCCCGTGGAACTGCCCTGGTGCACATTCTCTCCCCTGCTGTTCAGGAGAGTAACATAAGAGCATGGAGGGTAGTGGCTGGTTGTCCAATACAGGGTTAGCCCTGGGAGAAGCTCTGTCACCAGGTCCATAATTTCTTTTCATCCTGTGGGTGGCAAGCGGCGGTTGGCAGGGTGGGATGTGGAGCTGATCTTCAATCCACTTCAGGCTCTGCCGCCCTTACCAACTTCTGTGGTCTCTCAGCTAAATTGTTTCCATGTGTGCTCCTTGGCACCAGCCCTGAAGACCACCCAGACATTGAGGCAAATGCAAAATGCAGCCCCTGACCTCAACCCAAGGCAGTGCCTCTTGGAGCCAAGCAAGCCCTGTGGTCTGCCTCAAGTACTGAGTTCTCTCTCAGGTAAGCTCCTTGCAATTAGACTAGCAGGAATTGCAGACGCTGGTGGAAGCTCCTAAAGGAGAGGGCACTTACCCCTTGCTGACGCTGACTGGGATGCTGTGATCCTGGGGATGTAGGTGGCCCTGCTTCAGGCAAGCAGTGCCTGTCTGCAAAGCTGGGTGAGAAAAGGATTCTTGTCAATCAGGAAGGGTTTTTTTTTTTTTTTTTTAATGTATTAGGAGAGCTTATGCTTTTTAAAGGTGTCAGCTTGAAATCCTTTTGTAAAGAGGGTTCCCACCCTCATATGTTCCTTTCAGTAAATCCTAACGTATGCACTTTGGATTTGTTTTGCAGTTTGGATTAGTTAATGTGCCCCAGACAAGACCCAAAGAAGGCTAAAGGCTTCTGTGTGCAGCTCAGCCCTTCCCTTCCTGGCTGATTGGCCATGACCTTGGGATAGCCACCCAACCTCTTACCCTTACTATTAAATGATGCAGTGATTTAAGAGGGTGCATTGCCAAACATAGATTAAACCTGTAATAAATGGCAGTACTTTTTTGGTAGTGGTGGTGGGGTTCTTGTAGTTTTCTTCTCAGGAAAATTGAAATATTACCTGACCTGCATCCTGGTGGAGTTGCTGAGAGTATAAGTCCTTGGAAAAATTAAAATATTATTTATTTATTCACTTAATGCATGCTTTTGGGTATCTACTAGAACTATATGTCCTATGAGGAGATAAAAGATTGCAGCTCCATGGGATCATTATTTTATGGAGTAAACATAAAGCAGAATGGGCATGGGAAATGTGCCTTTACTTCCTTAGAGAGACTGAGTTGGCCTCAGAGCCAGTATACAGAATGGCTAATGCATATTAAGTCTTGACCAGGTGCCAGACACTAAGAGGCACAGGAGACAAGTACAGGAGGAGGGGGTAGTCAGGGGAAGGAACAGTGGATAGCAGCAGAGAGGAATTAAAGTGAACAGGCCCAGGGAAGAATCTGTGGTTAGTCTCAGATGATTAATTAGCATGATTAACAGCATTACGATTGAATTGTGAGAATGGCTCATACAAATGACCCAGCAGTGCCTCTTATTTTAGCTTTAGTCTGTAGTATAGGGCTGTTAAGTAATGTGGGGGTTAGGGTACAGTGTCAGCTTGATTGGCTTTGGGATCTGTCCAGGGGATAGATGGGGCACACTTCTGTGTGTGTCTGGATGGGTCATGAAGGCATGGTCTTGGGGTCTATGTCTGGTCCCTGGGCCCCTCCTCTGTGGCACTATTTCTTGCCCTGCTTCCCAACCATCACAAGCTAAACAGCTTCAGTCTACCACACTCTTCCTCCATGATGTTTCTGCTTTGCAGCTGGATGACCATGGACTGAATCCCCTTAAAATGTGAGCAGAATTAAACTTTTCTTTAAATTATAGATGCCCAGCAATAAGAAGCTTAACTAATACAATTCAGCATGGTAGAGCTTCTGAGAGTGCATTTTAATATGTTGGGGAATACTTTTTTTCCTCATTGTTACTATGATGGTGCAGTACTAAAGGTATTTAATGCTCAGTGCCCATGGATATTAGAAGTCTGCACTGTACAGAGCTAATCCACATGACTAAGGATTAAATTGCGTGAAATCCAGGCACAAAGCCTTTGGACCATCCTGTGGAGTCCTTCCTTGTCTTTGTACCTAACTCCAGACCTTTCAAGGTGTGTGGAATTGAGTTAACAATTCTTGGGAACCCAAAGACTCTTTCCCAACCATTCAAATCAATTAAAGTGCCCTAAAAAGTGGACACTGTTTTCTCCCTATGAATTATGTTTGGCTTCAGAATCATCTTTATTTTTGTGTGTGGTATTGGAGTAGCAGAGAGGTGAGTAATAGAACCTTATTAGGGTACCATGGCAGGAATTCTGCAGGAGTTAAGTACCACCATCCTGCCCCAACCACTGATCTGACTTGGACCTTCTCCTTGCCTTTTGGATTTTTCTTTTTATTTTTTTTTTTAAACCAAGGGAAAGCGCGAATGCAGTCCTCCACTACCACAAATTATGCAGTCGAGTTTCCCACGTTTGGGGAAATTGCAGGGGTCAGCCCATCAGGAGTGCAGTGGATAAGCATCACCCTGGGAAAACCACCTTCGTGATCATGGTATCTCCCCTGCCAGGTAAGTATGCCTTTCAGATTTTTAACAGCTCCCAACTCTTGTTTCTTCCACTTCATTCACTCCTCATTTCCTACTGGAGATGTCAGCTTCTTCCAGTGCAGCTGGATGTTCCTCCTTTTGGCTCTTTCCAGACTATTCTGGAAACAGGGCAACCCAGAGTTTGAGAATGTGGGCCCAGAAGCCAGCTGACTGAGGTTCCCATAACTGCCCTGCTGTTTCTTGACTATGTGGCATCAAGTACTTCATTTAATATTATGACTCAGTTTCTTCACCTGTAAAAGTCATCTCATTTATGATATAGAAATTCATATACTTCGTTGAGGTGTTGAATATAAGATCCAGTGACAGGTCTCATATGTATGGAAATGAATGCAAGCACAATTTTGAGATTCTGTAACAATCTTTATAAAAAAAATAGAAATATCAGTGGTTTGTTTTGGTGATGAACCCATAGGTGGAAACACTGCTAACAATATTTTGCGTTACTGCCTACATTGCTGAATGAAGAAAGATCTAAATTTCAGTAAAAAAAAGGACATAACTTCTATTTTTGTTTTCCTTCAAGTTCAACAATCCTTTTCTCCTGAACTCTGAAATCCTACAAGGGAATCTTGTGCATCTTATATCCCATCTGGGCTGGGGCATAGTAAATGGCACCAGCCAGCTCAAAAGTAGGGTGGGCAATTCTGTACCAACATGATATGGTGTTATCTGGTAGTTTCTTTAGAAATGACTCACCAGTCAAAAGAATTCCAGGTCTTTTTTTGCCTCAGACTAAGTACTGGATGACACAAGCCAAAAATGGTGCCAAAAGTTTATTTGAAAAGTGAGGGGTGAATGGGTATGGGAGAAAAGCTCTGTAGAGTGAGCCTGGGCAGAACAAGAAAAAAAAAGAAGATAAAAGCAAAAATTAAATTACATGCTGCACTGGAAACTGCAGTGTGGGCTACCATGAGAAATCATGATAGTAAGAAGTTGCAAGAAAAATTCAAATTCAAGGGGCAGAGCAAGCCTCAGTCAACAGGGCAGGTGCTACTTAGCAGATTATTCTAAGGGAATGCAAGCGTGTTTTGCCAGCTTTGTCTAGAGATTCTGAAAATTCAGACTGTTTCAGTGAGGCTCCTTCTCCCCATTTTCAGTTTGAAATATTGTCCAGTGTTAGCATTTGATATGGAGGTCTACAGTGTGTGACCAACCCTCCTTGTCCTTGGCCACCCAGGACTTCCATAAATCCTCAGTGCTGCTGCTGTTCAAAGTGCCACATCCTTCCATATTGCGGGCTTGGGTACACACAAGATCTTCCCCCTTGCCTGCATGTGCTCCTCCCTAACCCTAAGTAGCTCTTGCAAATCCAGCTTTGGTGTCCTCTTGCAGAAAGACCTGGGCTTTCCTCGCCTGCTCTCTCCAGGCTTCTCAACAATCACATGCTTTTTTTATCAGAGCCTGTACCACGTCTTTGATGTACTTGTGTGTTCCCTGTCTGCTTTGTTAGTGAAACTGTGAGTGTTCTGAAGGTAGGATGTTCTCTTCTCTATCTTAGACTCTGGGAACTTGCATCAGAATATCTTTTTGAAGGACTGAATGAATGAATCAAATGCTTTAGATAACGTGACCACTAAAATGTTTTTCAGCCCCGAGATTATTCTGAGGATGGATTTCCGGATACACTCAACAGGTTAAGCCCTGTTCACCATCCCAGCTGATACAAGGGGGCATAGCCATTGGTCAAGTTTCTTGTGTGTAAAATGTGGCTGAGAAATGATGATATTGTTTTTAGATCCCTATGTCAGACTCATCTGATATTTTTCATGAGGCAAATCTTCCCTCTCTGAGGGTGGATTTGAATATTTATAAATAGACATAATTCATTCTGAATTGCTTCTTATAAGATGGGAGAACAGGCTCTTGGAACACCATATTTGGACCCCAAAATGAAACAGAGGCTGTCTGTGATGCCATAAAACTGATTTTCTCTCTTGACTTATAAAGCAGCTATAAAGGTAATTTCCCAGAAACATTCACATCAGGTTTTGAGTAAAAACAGCATCATGAGAATAAGCCTGCAGTTTAGCAGGAAAGAGGGGAATATTATGGAAGGACCAGCTCTCATTGAGAATTAGGCCAGGCATAAAACAAATCTAGCATGTGCAGAGGACTTAAAGTTTCAAGGAATTTTCGCACTGGCTATCTCTTTGAACGTCATAGTAATTTTGTAAAATACTAGTGTAGGGACAGGGGGCAGTGTAGGTAGGGAAAAGATAAAGGCCTCATTGAGCTTTATTAAAAATTAATAAGGCAGTTTGGACTTTTGCAGCCAGACTCCAACAAGTAGAAGGGCAAAGGCAGCTAGACTGAGGAATTAGAAAGAAAAGGCAGCTAAACTCAAGCAGTTGGGAAGACAAAGGCAGAGAACTCAGGACTAGGAAAGTGCCTAGGTGGCTCAGTTAACATAAGAATTGCAAACTTCCCTTTCACTTCATCCTTTCACCTAGGCTACCTGTCCATAAGCCCCCCTCCTCCAATAATCTTACCCTCCATCAAAGAACAGGAAAAGTTCACATGGCCTGAAGAAATCCAAGGTTAGGATGAAAGATAAGCCGGGGAGCCAATCAGATTCCAAGAGCCTAAAGGGGACAAAGATCTCAATAAAAGGAGCTGCAGACGAGAAATTCACAGCAATTTGCTTTCAAATTCTACCTACTTACCCAGAGTGCCCGTCTGTCATCTCTCTTCTGCCTTGCTGTCCACTCCTGGATGTTACAGCGTGTCATGGCATACAACTCTCCCCAGATGTTACACTGGGAGCAAACATTTGGGCCTCCTTTAACAGGTGAGGAGACAGAGGCAGCTTGATGATTTGCCAAAGGTCACAGAAATAGAAGAGGTCAGAACCCATTTTCACCAAACTGCCCCTTCAAGGAGACAGGCAAAGTAGTGTAAGTGCAAGCATGGTAGCCTGACCAGCTGCTTCAGGGCCTCTCATGGTCCTCACCAAGACAAGCAGAAGGGATGTGCACATCTCCTGAGAATCCATCCTGTGCCACACTTCATACATAGCCTGTGTACGAGGCATCATGGTGAAGTAAGCCATGTGGCTTGGGGGTGCACCCTAACTCTACAATTAGATAACTGTGTGAACTTGGGTGTGCCACTCACCTTCATGCCTGTTTCCTTCTGGATAGCCACTCATTAATATATTACCTCTGTAATATATTAACAGAGGTAGAATCTATACCGGGATAATAGCAAGGAGATAGAACTGATTAGTCTTTTATTTGAACTTTTCAACACCATGAAAAGTTTATGGTATTATTCTCTATATTACGGGTGGGAAAAGTGAGGTTAAGTAATTTTCCTAAAGTCCCACAACCGAAGCTTGGAGCTAGGTCTCTGTATGCAACAATGGACCACATTACACTTCTTGATTAATGTGTCATTTTCAAATTGTGTGCTCTGATTAGCAAGTGACCATGTTTGTGTTAGATATTTTGTAGGTATAGGTAGCAAATCCCTTCTTTTCCTGTAATATGTTTCCTAGAAAATATATCTGAAAGTCAATGTTCAAATGCCATAGCCTATCTTTATGTATCACCAAGTGGTCACCAACCCTAGAGGTCTATAAAAATACAGTTGAATAGCAATTATAATTTGCCTTACAATAGTATTCAACAATATGGTTTTGGAGCCATGGACATGATTTTGTTTGTTTCCTTCATAATTAAATATGTAGTTGAGCCTCTTGAGGCTCAAGATCCTTAACGTAGAGTATGCCTAATGATTTGCTTTTCTGTCACAAACGTCTGGAGTTTATGAGACCCTGGATTTCATTGTTAATGTCAGTGTGATCATTCTTTCCAGTGTAGTTCATTTTCAGAAAACAATGACTGCGATAGAAACATGGAAATAATTGAACAAATAGCCACTGCTGTACAAATATGGCCACTCTGCCAGTGCTGAGTTATCTCTGAGACCATTTCATCATGGAATAGCTGGAATGATTCATTAATAGCATAACTGTAAAAGTATGGGTTAAATATATGAAAGAGAAGCACTATTTTATGAGATGGTAGAAATAAGGATGAGTGGAAGAGAGAGGAATGCTTTGGGATTTAGGAGAAGTCATTGTGAGCGAACACCTTATTTTGTCCTGCTATAAAGTATGCTGTAGGATAAGTGTGCTTTACCAAGAACTGCACACTAACTAGATGGTTGAAAATTTCAGGACTCTTGGATTATAAGTCAGACAAGACTCAATTTCTGGTGAACTAAAATATTTCACTGTGATTCTTCTTTTGTTCCTTGTTTCCTTTGCTTCCCCTAAGAATAGAGTATGGTTTTCCTGTCTCATTGAAATTAGGTTTTGGCAATAAGACTAGTTTTGGCCAATGGTATGTGGCTGAAAGTGGCTATATGCCAGTTTCAAGCTGAGGTCTTCAGAAGAAAATTTCTCCCAGCTCTTAGGAACCTCCTCTTACCACCATGAGATATGCATACACCAAGTAGCATTCCTTCCTTTGGTCTGGGTCCAGGAGCAAAAGTAAGTGAAGAAGATGTGACCATAAACAGAGGTTGGATCCAACCTGGTCCAGATGGCCTGACAGAGCAATATGAACATTTTATGTAAGCCCCTGAAATTTGAGAATCATTTATTATGCAGTATTATTGTAAGAAAAACATAAAAACCTGACTATTAAGCAATGCAATCTAGCTGACCAGAATAAAATTACTGGCTCATGTGTAACAAATCTACTTTATGTTAAAAACTCAAGCTATACTGCCTTTCTCTAACCATCTACCCATTCCTCCCTTTGTCTCCCTACTTCTCTTGCTCCTGCTGTCCATCAATCTATTTACCCATCTATCCACTTTTCACTCAGTAATGACAGCTCTCTTTGTTTTTTTTTTTTTTTTTTTTTTTT
>NW_004955461.1:5385591-5403973 GCF_000276665.1 Chinchilla lanigera
CTCGGACCCAGGAGCGCTGCAGCTCCCGGAGAACTGGCTGCCTGGGCGCAAGGCGCGGGGGGCTCGACAGCTCTCTTTGTATTTTCACCTTATTCTGCCTTACAGAGGAGGGTTCAGGCTGTGCATTTGCTGATATGCAATTTACAGAATACTACCTAAGAAGATGTCTGGGAGAGAAAGAAAAGATCCCACTGTCTATACTAGATTTAGAAAAAGAGTATATTTTGTATTTTAATTTTAGAATTTTACATGCACATTTTGGTAAATAAACAAATAAAGACAAACAAAAAACTGAGAAGTTGCCCTAATAGAAAAATGCTTAACATATTTGTTAGGGATTCTTTCTCTTTGAGAAACATTATTATTTTTTTTTTTTTTTTGGTGGTCTGGGGATTGAACCTAGAGTCTTGTGCATGCTACACAAGAGCTCTACCACTGATCCACTTCCCCAGCCCTAACATGACTTGTTCAGTATAACATTTCCCAAGTTATTTCAAAACTGTTCTGGTCATCTATTGGCAATTGGAGGAAATGGTGCTGTACTGGGGAGAGCTCTGACTTGGGGGATGAGGACCAACAACTGGGCTCCCTTACAAACTTATACTGCCTTGCCTTAAGGAAATCACTTCCCCTTCTTGTCCTTGGATCTTATTTATAAAACAAAGGGGTTGGATTAGTTGGTCTTCTAAAACTCCACTGGGGCCAACAATCTGTAACCCCAGCAGTACATGGTATTTTGTGGAAGAAAGGGTGATACAGCATGAAAAGAATGGTTAGCTATTTGTCAGAGAAGCTCCAAATGGAACTATGGGATCTATTCAATGACGGTTTCACTTAAAGTGTAGATGTTATAGTCCACATATGCAAAGTAAGCAGTAGGATAGTGAGCATTCAGTAGGGGCAGGCCCAGGTTATCCAACTGACCCATGGACATGGAGCCTAGCCCTAGTATCCTGATCACTCAGTTACCCTTATGTCTTTGTTCACATTCTCCACGACTCCTTCATTCAAACCTCTGCATCTGCCTTTCCCATCCCAAGCCCTCCTTCTCCTGTGTGCAACCTTGGCAATATATTGTTGGTTGCTTCAGTGGCAATTAGTTCAGCTGTTGGGTGGGCAAGGAGAGGGAGGAGATTCTGCTTTGAATTTTGTATTAGTCAGGATGCTTTTGGTGGCAGAAACAAATCCCTGACTCAAGCTGGCTTAAACAATAGGGAACTTATTATCTCACATATCAGGAATTCCAGGAGGGGTGGGGGAGAGCAGGTCCAATGCTGGTTGAATCAACCATTCAACAATGGCACTCAGGAACAGTTTCATTTTTCTGCTCTGCTGTCATTTGTTCTTATTATTCTCAGGATGGTATCAGGATGGCAGCAGAAGTTCTGAGCAACATATCCAGACCCAACAAGATGTACCAGAAGAAATAATCCATTTTTTTCTGTGGTTCTTTCCTAGGAGCAAAGACATTTTTCCTTAAAAGCCCCTAAGCCACAGCCCACTATGGAAGACTTCTCCTCATGGTTCATTGGCCAGAATTGGGGAATCATCATTCTTAACTTATCACTGGCAGAGAGAATAGGATTGCTCTTAGACTAATCAACCCCATTTCTAGAGCTGGGAGTGAAGTTTATTACCAGTGAGTCTGATGTGGGGGAGATAGAACAAAACCCAGTTTTGTTAGAAAGGAGAAAAGAAGAATGATTGCTAAATGGACATGCAATAGTAAGAATTCAGGAGTAGAAAGGGGAAGGTAACATCTCTGAGCTACAAATATTAACTTATTGCTAAAACTTCTTTTGTGCTATATTATGCTAAAAGAATGTCAGTCTCCATCCTTTCCTGATTTCCCCGACAGAAGACCTGCTCTTACTTTAGCATTTGTACACGCCAAGCTCCAGGAAAAGCTGCTGAAGAGGGAGGACTCTTGGTCTGTCCTGCTTTAAGAATTCTAATTACGCCACAACTATTCCCCACATTTTAACAGTCTCACCTACTCACTTCCTATCTGGAATAGCCAGGCTAGGGAGTCTGTTGCACATGTAAGTAATCACTCTCTGGTATGTTGGCCCTTGTCTCCCTGAGGGGGTGAGAGTAATATGGTCCTTGTTCCTATAAACCATAAAATATGATACCAAGTGGTTGCATAGCACAAGCCCACATTGCCAGCCCTGTGAACAGGCTGATGAGAGTTGGACTCTTACCTCTACCACTTCTTAGAAATGCAACCTTGGGCCAGTTATCCGACCTCTTTCTTCCTCAGTTTGCATCTCTGTAGCAGAGATTATTATTATAATAATTCCCACTCCCTGGACTTATTAAGAAGAGGAGAGAAGAGAGAGCCCTTAAATGCTTTGCCGCAGTGCCTCGTGCAGGAAAAGTACTTAATAGCTATTGACTTTTAACATCATAAGAATACAGATATTATGATGTTATTTAAAAAAAAAATCCCAGAGCAGCCAGTAGGGACAAGCTGATTCTTCTAACCCCACTGAAGGGAGGTTTTCTTTTCCTGGTGGCACTCGGCACTCCCCCACCACGAGTGACATGGTGTCATGTGGCATAAGGAGGGAAGCCAAGAACTCTACTGCTGCTTGGTTCAGCACAGTGATTCTGACTGCCAAGCATGCTTTTGGAAAATTCCCCCCCCCCCCCGCTCCTGGAGCATATTTTGGACGCCTACTTGTCATATTGCAAAATGTATGTGACAAAGCAATCTGGGATCTCACTGACAATTCTTCCCTTCATACCGCAGCTTGGAATCTCTTGACTCAGGGAGTGTTGTCAGCCTCAGAAACCCCAGCAGAGAGGCAGTCCATAGGGCACCCCACCAGCACAGGTCAAAAGCAGGGCAGGGAGAGGAATTGGCAGTACACCAAGGGATTTTCTCCCCTTGTGTCCCAGCCCAAACAAGTCACTGAAATTTTCTGTCTTAGAAAGCAGGTGGTTTTCCTATGTGGTTAGGCAAAGAAAAGCAACAGGTAACAGGAATAGAGTCCATTTGTTAATCCTTGCATTAGTTTCCTAGGATTGTTCTAACAAATGGCCCCAAATTTAATAGCTTGAAATGGTAACATTATTCTCTCATAAACTTAGGAAGTCAAGTTATCCCCAGGGCCGTGCTTCCTCAAAGGGCTGTAAGGGATATCCTTCCTTGTATCTTCCTGCTTCTGATGGCTCTGGATACTCCTCAGCTTTGGGCTGAATAAAGTTAAGCTTTTATTTTCTGCATGAACTCAGTCTTTTTCTCTTCTCACCTTCTCTCCAAGGACACTTCTCACAGGGTTTAGGGGTCACCCTAATTCAGGATTATTCTACCTTGAGATCTTCAACTTAATTATACCTGCAAAGATCTCCCAAATAGTACCACATTCATAAATTCTGGATGGACTTATCTTTTGTGAGGATACAACTCAACCCACTACCAGTCCTTCTCTGTAGCAGGGGCTAGATCAAGGGTGCATGGCCTAGTTCCAACCACACAGCCACTCTTAGGCTTTGTACTGCTTCACTGCCCTTCCCAGGTCAGGAGTCTGAGCTGTCCTAACCATTATACAGTAATCATCCATTCTATTCCTCCCATAGTGCTGTGGTAGAGACTTCTGAACGCCTGCCTTACAAATGAAGATACACATGCTAAGAAAATCATATAACTTGCTCCACAGTTAGTGAGAAGCAAAGCCCAATACTCAAGTTTAGATCTTTCTCACATTAATTCAGTGGAGAGCAGTAACTGTATTCCTTCTATATTTTCTGAAAGCTTATTTGCTAAATAAATCATAACTTGAAGATAAATCAACAAGTTTTCGTCTTCTAAGGAACTCAGGAATTTCCTCCTTTTTCTCACTTTCTGGTAAGAAGAAATCCTAATACCATAGCTTAAATTCCAAAGAGGCTTGGAGGCTTGGCTACAATAGTCCCAGCTGCCACACACTGTAAGAAATACATATTCATGGTTGCTGACCAGAACTTTTCTAGGAAAGCTGTGAATTTTCTCAGGCCAGAGATGCCTTTCCCTGTGAAGGCTCAGAACTGTCAGCAGAGAGCCTTTAGGGAGAGAGGCAATCCTTGTGGAAAACCCAGTGAGTCCTGGTTTTTCTGCCATGGTGACCAGAAGCCTGGGAAGCAAGATGAGAACTGTGATTTATTGACCATTCCCTGCATGTTGGGCTTCACAATAGGTACTTTCAAAAGGTGATCTCATCCAATCCTCAGATACTACCATCTCTACTGAAGGACACCTCTGTGATTTGTGAGGTTCAGACAAGGGTACTAATTAAGGCATCAGACTAGGTGTAAATGTGTAAAGTAAAAAATCAGACTAATGAACTATGGGTACCCTAATCACATGCCCAAGCTCTGTCTATTCCTCACCCATAACAGCTGTCCCTGGACTACTGCTTGGATCTTAAGGACACTGTTTTAGTCTGTTTGGGGTTGCTACAACAAAATACATGGGGCTGAGTACTTTATAAAGAGAAATTTTATTTAGCTCACAGTATGAAAAGGCTAAGAGCCTATCCTTGACTTTGGCTTCTGGTGAGGAGCACACGGTGGATAGCATCCCACGGCAATGGCAGGAATATGGGGGCAGGGGGAGAAAGAAGAAGCCAAAGAGAGTGTGGGAGAGCTAGGTTCCCTCTTTTATAAGTCTGCTCTCTCTCAGGAACTAATCCAGTCTCGAGGTACCAGGTACATGATCCACTCCCATGAGATGGCATTAGCCCTTCAAATGTGGTGTCCTCATGATCTAATTGCCTTCTACTAGGACCCTCTTCTTAAAGACCCTTTACCTCTCAATACCGTTTCATAGGGGACTAAGCATCCAGTGCACGAACGTTTGGATACAGACAGACCACGTGGCAGGTGTGTATGCAAGTGGAATGGACTACCCTTATGGGACAGTTTCTGAGACTCTGAAGCCAGAGTAAGCTAGAGACTTGTGTACTCCCAAAGCAGAGGGTTGGTATGTTCTCTTGACCCCTGAGACCCCTTTACCAGTTAGGAGGGGTGTGACAGGAGGTAGAGATCAGAATTCTTTAAAGCACTGGACAAAGAATGAGGGTTACTCTTGCTTGGATTAGTGCATTTGTCTCCATTCTTTTGAAAAGCACACAAAAAACTAACCAATAGTTGATGTTATAGGTGTTCTATTAGTGTGTAAACAAATCCTCCTGGAACTTAGTGATTTAAATCAACCAGCATTTATTTTCTTAAGTTCCTGTGAACAAGTGTTTGGTTGTCGCTTAGGTGGGTATGTATGCTCAGGGTCTTTCACAGGCTGCAATCAAAATACCTCTGAAATGAAGGTGGACTGACCTCTAAGTGGACTTACATGGTTGGCAAGATCCATTTCCTTAGGATGTTGGACTGAGGGCCTCAGGTCCTTCTCATGTGCACTTCTCCACGGGCAGCTCATAACATAGCAGGTGACTTCATCAGAACAAGCAAGGAAGAAGGAAAGGAAAAGGGCCCAAGAAAGACAGAAGTCAGTCTCTTCTAACCATCTAGTTTTTTTGGTCACACCAAGTCACTGGGTCTGGTCTGTACTTAAGGGAAGGGATTTTGTATGGGTAAGTGCAGCAGGCAGTGGTCAATGGGAGGCATCTGAGAAGCTGTCTCGGCAGTCAGGTAAGGGATGTATATGCCCAAGGTCACATAACTAGTACATGACCAGATCAGAACTCAAATCCAGGTACGACCTTGAAGTTCATGCTCCTTGACCAATTTCACACACAAGCCAAAGTCTTCTTCATCTCATTGCTGGATTCAGCCAGACTCTGTCAAAATGAAAAAGAAAAGAAGAAGAAAATAAGAGGTGAGGGAAAGGAAAAGAGAGAAGGAAAGACAGAAAGAAGGGACTTTCCTGGACCTCACAGAGCTGATCGGCTGGACAGCCTTGTAGAAATGTCAAAGACACAGTACTTAGCTCTAAATAGGGCTTTGCTACACAAGAGCTATTTCTTACTTACATTTCCCCAGAAAGGTGAAATTTGAAAAGTTTCCACTAGTAGAGAGATGATTTTATCTTCTTTGAGCCTTTCATATAGCAGCACCAAAATTCATGTTCCTAAAGGCCTATTTTTGACGTATTATGAGAAAAATGCAAGGTATGAAACAGCTTACAGAATGTGATCCCATGTGTCTAAATGCATCTATATATGTATTTATGCTGACACAGTGTGTAATTTTTCTAGAAGTATAAATAAGAAATTGTAAATAGTAGTTAGCTATGGGGAAAAGGAGTTGGCAAAAGATTTTGCTTTCAAATGAAAAACTGTTTGTATAGTTGAGTATCTTACGGTGGTCATATACTGCTGTTTTTAAATTAAGAAATATGAAAGAAGAAGTGGAAAAAAGCAAGTAAACATTTTAGACCTATGAGAAAAGAAGTTGCTGTAAGAATAGCCTTGAAGTCCAAAGACATGGGCTGAGTCTATTCCTCAAGTGCCAGAAGGAGTTCTACAGGGATTTTAGGTCAACATCTCACTTGATGCCAGTTAGTTTAATTCCTTTTACCAAAGAAAGAGAAATATATGTGTGCGTAATAAATTAAGAGCCTTATTATAAGGAATTGGCTCACACAATTATGGGGGCTGAGAAATCCCAGGATCCCCAGTCAGCAGTCAGCAGGCTGGAGTCCCAGGAGAACCGGTGGTGTGGTTCCAGTCCGAGCGCAAAGGCCCAAGAACCAAGTGATCCTCTGGAGTGTTCTCCAGTCCGTCTGAAGGTGGTAGAAGGCAGATAGCCCAGCTTGAAGACAGTCAGGCCAGAGGGAATTTTCTCTTATTGAGCTCTTTGTTCCACTTAGGGTTTTACTGAGGGGAAGGGGCCAATCCACAATGGGGAGGATGATCTTCTTTTCTGAGTGTTTCAAATGTTCAGCTCACCCCAAAACACTCTCACAGACACCATGAAACAATGTTTAACCCAGAATCCAGGCACCCTTGTGGCCCAGTTTGACACAAAAAATTAACTATCAGACCCTGCTCTCTGAGCCGTCTCTTGGAGACCTCCAGTAGAGAATACTCACCATTTTTCACTGAGCTCACTCCTCTTGGGATCTAGAAGCCCTTATCTTGGGCTAACCTCTGTGTCCTGTGGTTTTCTTCCTTGATATTAATTCTAGTCTCAGAGTATAGAGAGCCCTTGCTGCTCCATAATTCAATCATCCCCTATCAATCAAGTCACCTTTAAAGATATAATTTGGATATGAATCTCTCTTCTGCTTTAAAAAAAATTAGAAAAAGCCCAGCCTCTTCAGGATAATCTTCTGGGCCCCATAGGTTCTTGCCCCTGCCTGTTTAATGGTCCAAATTCCTCCTACTTTCCTCTATTTCAGTCTCAACCACACTGGACTTTTTAGTTCCTTGAATGTACTAGGCTCATTCTGGTCTTAGGGCCTTTGCGTATATGTACCGCTCTGCCTGCTTTGCCCCAGAGCAAAAGTCAGGCCTTCTTCTTCACATTGGTCTCAACAATAGTGTCATCTCTTTGCTGAGTCTTTCCTGACCATCTAACTAAAATTCTACCTCCCGTGCCCCCACTCCCACCACCTACTTTGTTTATAACACTCACCAGGTTCCAATATGCTATGCCATTGTATTACATTTGCTCATTTACTGTGTGTCTACAGCAACTAGAATGGAAGTGCTAGGATGGCAGAGATTTAATCATTTTGTTTTCTCATGGCTTTAGCTCCAACATGGAGAGCACATCACAGATAATTGATGGAGATTTGATGAATGAATGAATGAATGAGGGAAATAAATCTGTTGCTTTTGTGACAGTACTCAAGATTTTGTAGACAGTCACCAGGACTACCTGAGACTCTTTTAAGCTGAACATCCACAGACTTTTCTGCTTTTCCTAGCCAGACATAGCTGGAGTCTTCATTGCTTCAGGAAGCCTTCGCCAGGAAGAGCTCCAATTTGTTTCTCTTTGAGCAGGATGCTCAGAGCAGACAACATACCCGAGATGAAGTCTGAACCAATGTATGGAATAAATAACTCACTATCATTCCTTGTCTTCTGTGCCTCATGTGTAAGAGAGGGAGAAATAATGCATGATCACCCCTGACATTTTGTGACTTTCAACTTGGCAACATTTTAAAAATTCCCCTATGGGAAGCATTTTCAAAATGATTCATGCACATGGCCCATGCACTCCCATCCCACACAAACGTTCCCTGCGCTATGCTGGCTGCACCCTGCAAGTGGTTATGAATCAATTATGAGATTCTGTACCAGGATATATCAGAGCCCTGTTTTTTGCGATACCTATAGTGTGGAGACGTTTTTAGTTGGCTTATGCAGGTGGAAACTTTTACAATGCAAACAATGCAAAGGCCACATGTCTCAAATGCCCACCATGGAGCCACCTGCAGTAGAAGTAGTCTGCAAACAACTATAAGGGAAAGAACAGCAGGGTAGGAAGCCAAAGATAGATTCATGTCTCATTCATTCATTCAACTTGTATTTGGCGTCTCTGATATGTCAGGACTGTTCCAGAATCTGGGGACACAGCTGGACAAGGTCCCAATTCTCATAGGTTTTACATGTCCATGAAGAAATATGACAAAGGAATGATCAGATAATAAATTCTACAGTGAATTAAAATGAAATGATTGTTATGTTGATACACTGTGTCAACTTGAGAGGTCTAGAAACTGAACTAAGTAACTCAGCCATTCTACATTCTGGGGTCTACAGAACATGCCCTTATCACTGTAGGATGTTGTTCATTGTGTCAACTTGAGAAGTTTAGAAGTTTAATTAAGCAACTCAGCAGGGAATCAGGATCCTCACTTTGTAAACAT
Source organism: Chinchilla lanigera (assembly GCF_000276665.1). Taxonomy (NCBI): domain Eukaryota; kingdom Metazoa; phylum Chordata; class Mammalia; order Rodentia; family Chinchillidae; genus Chinchilla; species Chinchilla lanigera. Next base: position 5,394,410 of record NW_004955461.1, read on the forward strand.
CTTCATCCTGTGCAAGAGGAGGGCCTAGAGATTGTGAGTGCTACACTTACCCTGGGGGGAGAGCAGTAGCCTGCTTACAATATAAGGGAGGAAAAGGGGCTTGCTCTCCCCCTTTTGCTCTTGCTTCTTTTGCTGTCTCTTGCCACCTTGAACTGTTGCCCATGTGCCATGCCACCCTGCCTTGGAGCCAGCTGATTAGGGACTAAAACCTCCATAAACTGTGAGCTAAATAAAACTTTCCTTCCTTTATTGGGGAAGTCTGATATTTTGTCTCAGCAACAAGAAAAAGTAAGTGACCAATGGTTACATTGGAGTGTGAGGTTAAGTAGGGCAACTTTAAAGAGTGACACATACACAGTGTTCTGAGAAGAGGCGGGCACCTATAGGTCAGGGCAGAGGTCCTTGGATGGGAATGAGCTTGACCATCTAGAGGAAAAGAAGGCCAAATGGCAGGGTGAGAGGCGATGCAAAGAGAGGTAGAAAGCCAGGGCTGATCCTCAGAGTAAAGGGCAGACCTAGCTGGATGCTGACAGAGCAGTGCTGAGCTTGGACCAGAGGAGATGGGAAGACTAAATGGTGGAAGAATAAATGGTGTTTTATGTGGAGTCTGCTTACTTTGCCCTGGTCTCTTCATGGGGAAGGATGGATCTTTGGAACCATTAATTTAATACTTCACAGTCATCTCTAATCATCATTAACATAGCTTCTACATTGCAACTTCATGCATTGAACAGAATTGTTAGAAATGCTCAAGTTAATGAGGAACTAGGTGAAATAATGACTCCCAGCACTTAGCAGGTGCCCCAGGGAGTTCTCAGTGCTGTGCATACTCTTGATACTCTTGGCTAGACAGTATTATGATCAGCATCCCCATTTCACAGATGAGGAAAGTGAGGCCTTTGGACTTCACATGAGGAACAAGTTGAACATGTTGGCCAGAATCACAGAACTAAAAAGAGGTAGAGCCAGGATTTAAACCTAGACAGCTAGATGCCACAGTCTCTGTCCTTGACCATTGTGCTATATTTTGTTCTAGTCCCTAGCTGTAGCAAATGAGCACATGGAGCCTGATAGACACTTAACTTTTTTTCAACTTTTCAGGATAGTGAGGCACAAGAACACAACTTTGTTCTCAGAAAAAATTATTAGCTTGAACAGAATGACTATATCTCCTTTATCTCCTTTGCCAGGGCAACAAGCCTGAAGACCTGCCCAGCTATTCTGGGTTTTCTGTCACAGTCACAAAGTATGTATTCCTCAAACTCTATAATTAGGCACATTCTAGCATTTGCAGCAGCAATAGTAGATAATTAGTTTATCCCCAAACTATGAGACACAATTAGTGTTTTCTATGTGATGTTGAATAGATCTGCTTCAAAGTCACAGTGCAGAACTGCAGGTAGATGCTAAATTTAAACTTCCTCTTTGGGAGAAACCATACCTGATAATTACTGCTTTAAATTCCCTGCTGAAAATGAGTCAACAAATCACCCTGGTTGTTAACCTAAGCAAGGCAGGAGCATCCAAAAGTCTGCTTAGAATGGTAAAAGCACCACCAACTTCAGAATCATGAGATGTGCATTTTGGGGGTGTTCTGCTACTTCCTCTCCACAGGGATCCTGAGGAATCTGGATGAGCTGTGTGTGTTCTGGAGGATGCTGTTGTGTCCACATGTAATGTCTGGATGTACAGTGGCAGCTTGCACTATGATACATAAGATTTTCAGCAAAGGCTGAGAGAAGAGAAAGATGAGAGAACCCCAGGGTCTTTTGATGTTGCTGACGAATTGAACACACAAACTGTTGGAAGCACCCTATTTCCAGATATTGGGCATCTGAGAAAAAGTCCTATTATTGTTGGCGCCATCTTGAATTGGGGATTCTGTCACCTAGAGCTAAAAGCGTGCTGACTGATATATTGGGCAATCACAAGGAGCAATTGAGACAGTGCATGTAATATGTTTTATGTGTAGTCTAAAGTGAAGTGATAGCAATATAAAGTGAAGTGTCCTGCAAAAGCAGAAGCTCTGTGTTTTTGTTGTGATGCTTTCGCTACCTGACATAGAATGATAAAACTTTTGGTTATGGGAAGACGTGAGGAGGATAAAATATAGAAAGGCCGAAGATTTTAACAGTTAGGCAGGAATGAGAAATCTGTCGTTGGAGACTGCTTCTGACTCTCTCTGAGTCCAGGGCACACACCAGGGATTGAGCACAAATCCCCTTTCCATGCCTGGAAACTCTTAAGGGAGTGGCTGTGTAATTATAAGACTCAGCTAATTTGTTTATCATCTCTTTGGAATCACTGTCTTTTGTTGACTGATATTCAGGGTTTCATTTATTTTGTCTATCAAAATGGTGTCATAATTATTGCTATCTCATAGAACCACTATATTTTTATCATTATATGAACTATAATATAATGTTTATGGTAGTTTCAGATATATTGCATATATATTATATACATAATTCTATATTATATACTAATAATGTCCTGAGTTAAACAGATTTATATTTCTTACTGTGAAAAATATGGCTTATTTTCTCATTAAAGGAATGTGCATATTATATATAAATACATAATTCTATACTGTATTGTAGGATTTTAATAATAATAATTATTTCCTGGTGGTTTATACTTTCAAGCAGACTTGTATTGTGAAAGGAGTAACCCAGTCTTGTATCAAGGCAATTTCCAGCAAGCAGGTTTGGGGTGCCTGGCTGTGTCCCCTCTGATTTCCCAAAATCACATCTCATGGGTGGTGAGGTGCTGAGCCCTTTAGGGGAGATTCTGAGCTCTGGGCACAAATCCAGGAGATTAATATTGCTTTAGTGCCTGACTTAAACCACCATTGCCAGAACTAGGAGTAATACTGGGGGGACTGGAATGAAAATGGACTTGTGGCAGCATCTGTCCTAATTTTAGCCACTCCCCAACCCTTCCAACTTACTCCTGAATACTATGGTACAATTTAGAAATACATGGAATTGTGGCTTTTATTCCCCCAAACAAGGAAATGAGTAACTCCCCTTGAGAACAGGACACAGCAGACAACTGAGGGGCAGACTAGACTTTGCTTCCCAGCCAGGTTCACCTCCTTGAGACTCATCTTCAGCCCAAACGGGAGGATGTGGGCTGATGCCCAACCTACCTAAAGCACCCATACACAAGAAATTAGCTGAGGCAACCACTTAAAATCTTTCAGATCTCTGAGCCACCACATAAATTATTGAGGAGAAAGGATCATAGACTTTCCCATAGACAAGGTTAGGTTGACCGAGTGGATTAACCAACCGGGAAACATTCCAATTAAAAGCACAAATGGTAAAGTTCTCATTTCTTCCTTTCCTGCACTCATAGGCTGTGCTGTGTGGCTCTGCGGCATCTTGTCTGAGTGGTGGTGCTGTCCCTAAGCCTAGGAACCTGGCCTGGCCAGGTGACAGGGATCGAGTAATGGAGCAATGCAATGCAGCAGGAGAGACAGTGAGCCAGTTCCCAGCCCAGGCCTCAAGAGGCCATGCATGCTTCCGCTTCATATTTCTGGAAACCTTCTGGACACCATGGACCCATGTGTGGGCTAGCCTGCCTGGGGGGCGACACAAGCCATCCTTACCCAGCCAGCCAAGCCAGGAGCTGATCTGGTAACTGTCTGCAGACACATGAAGAAGCTGGTCTAGATCAGATGAATGGCCCAGGGTGAACATTACTGACTTACAGAATCAGGACTTAAATACATTTTCATGGGGACTAAGCTTCGGGGTGATTTGTTGCACAGTAATAGAGACACATAAACATTCTTCAGAAAGCTTCCTGCTTTTGTTAATAGTCAAAGACTTCTTTTAAATATGTGTCTTTTCTAGATTTGCATGTGAAGAAAGATCTATATGGGACAAGAACTCAGGAACATAGATTCTATCAGCTTTTATAGGTCCTGGGATAGACCATGAGTTTCTAAAAAGGCCATAAGTGATATCTGCTTTGGAATTTGTCCTCTGAATCCACTCATCCTCCCCCTTCTGATATTATTCAGTTAAAATGAAGATGTGAAACAGGTGTTCTCATGCCAATGGGATTGCGAGTAGGCATGCTCATTTTATTAATTAAATAAATACATATCAAATACACCTATGGTCAGCTACTGTGATTGAAGGTGGAATTGGATGAGAACACATAGCTTCTGTCCTCAAGCAGCCTGTGATTTATAAGAAATAACAAAGACATAATTGTGAAATGAACTCATATATAAAAATGAGATGTTGGAAAGGAAGTTGACACTATGAATCAAAGTCTTTAACTTTAGTACAGTGATTTCTCTTCCAAAACTGTATCCTAAAGAAATGATCCAAAGTGAAAAAAAGGTCACATTCACAAAATGTCCTTCTCTCTATATAAATATAGGAGAACTCTAATAATTCCCAACCTCATATTTGCTATTATATATACACTAACCAAAGAATTACCACAGCCATGAAAATTGTTTATGAAGACTATGATAAGAAAATGATTATGACAGTTGCTAAATAAACTACAGATACAAACACACATTTGTGCTAGTATTGACTTTATGTAACCAAACAAAAATTTGAATAAAATACTCTTAGAGTTTATTAGTGATTAGAACAGATAGCAGGATAGAAGAGAGAAAACATATTTTTGGAGGTGTATTAAATATTAAGTATATATGTGCTATGTCTCTTAAATGCCTGTAAAATTGTCACAATGACTCCTTAGGGCAGTTACTTCTATTACCAGCTTTTAATAAGGGAAATGAGATTCACAGAAGTCAGCAAACTTCTCTATGCATAGGCAATTGTGGAAACTGCATTTGAACTGAAGAGTATTTGATTCTAAAGACCATTTTTTTTTTTTTTTAAGAGCTGCCAGGCTACTACCTGTTATGGTTTGTGTCTGGCTGTTCCCCCAAAGTCTTATGTGGTCATGGGGGGGTGGGCTTTTCAAAAACAGCTTGTTAAACCTGGATTTCTTGTTTGCATGTCCTCACCTCAGGGAAGAGAGTTACAGTGTTTCCAGCTCTATTCAGCAGGAGGCCAGGGTCCTCCCTTTGTAAAACTCCTCAGCCCGTGCTAGAGGAGGGAACTGAGATGGTGTGAGTGTCACACCTGCCCTAGGGCGAGTAGCCTGCATACAGTATAAGGGAGGAAATGAAACTTGCTCCCCACCTTTTTGCTGTCTTCTGCCACCATAAACCTCTTGGCCATGCCACCCTGCTTTTTAGCCAGCTAAGTATGAACTGAAACTTTTACAAACTATGAGCTAGATAAACCTTTCCTTCCTTAATTTTGGGCATCAGGTATTTTGTCTCAGCCACAAGAGAAAAAACTAAGATACTACCTTTTGACAATTTTCAGAGGGATATTGACAGTTTTTATTTTGCTTGTTTCCCCTTATTGGAACTTCTTGGTTTCTCTTCAAAACATTTTATATCTTGAAAATTTAAATATAACTTAAAAATTCAACACATAATTTCCATGGCATCCTTTTTACTTGGGCCCCCAAACTCAGTGTGCATTGCCTGTAGGGAACCTCTGGCATTTTGAAAGGGTCTCTTTAATTTCCACCTTGCAGAAGGACACTGGGAATTCTTTGGCAGGGGACAAACCTCCCATTTCATAATTGGGAAGAGAATCTTAGCATTCATCAAGCCTGTCTTCTCTGTTTCCAACCCTTGTCACAGAGTTCCTGTACACTTATACCTGGGCTCCCCTTCCAAGCTGCAGTAAAGGGGACTCTTCCTATTGCATGAGGCAGTTATGTGGAACAGTTTCTGGAAACAGAGACATTCTTGCTTGGATTAAGCTGAAGCTTGTGTCTTGGTCAGCTTTCCCACTGATGGGAAATACCTGACACCTGCAACTTAATGGAAGAGAGATTTATTTGGCTTCTGAGGTTTCAGTCTATGATTGCCTGCTCTAGGGCAGAAATGTCATGGTGGAGACTCCAGGGCAGAAATGTCATGGTGGAGAGTGATGGTGGAGGAAAGTTGCTCCACTCATGGAATCTGGGAGGGAGGGAACAGGGAAAGGATCCCACAAGAAGGGGCCAGGGAGGAGATCTATTCCTCAAGGTCACACCCATGACCTAATTCTTCCACCTAGGCCACCTCCTAACAGCCCGTTCATCCTTCAGTTAACCCGTTGAGGAGGTCAGTAACCCCATAAGCCAATCACCTCTCCAGGAGCTCTTAGTTTATTCCAGCTGGATTGGACTAGATTAACCAGCATGGCCCACCTCCTAATTCCATCCTCTTGTGGATTATATTCATTTTTCTATTTTCAGACAGTGTTGTAAATATATAAAGACACCATGTGCCTTGCAGTAAAGTCTTCTGGTTGCCTACCAAATAGCTAGTCTTTCTTTCTGTCTTAGAAATGGATCTCAAATTTTATTTGGGATATAAATGACTCTAATTAAATACTAAATATTCTAATCTCCTTTGTGGCTTCTTGGGGCATTGCAACTAAAATCTGACCAAAGATACATAAATAGAAGTTGTTCAATAGGACTTCTAAGAAAATTCCTTAAAAGCAATTGATAGTTGACATTTACCATCCTTCCTTCTCATTCCTGTTTCTTCTCACTCTCTGGCTATAATGGAGACATGATGGCTGGATCTCTATCAGCTATCTTGTAATATGAGGTAATCTTGAGTGTGGAAACCAGACCAGAGCATAGATTGAAGGAAACTGGACCTTAATGGCTGCTGCACTTTCTTTTAGGCTTCTTTTTTTAAGATCTCGACAAAACATAGCTAAACTTAAAAACAAATTTTACTTTATAAGCAGGTAAATAAAAGTCTTAACTGGTCCTCAGTATTTACCTCAAACTTAACATCCCTAGTTTGGTCAGCAGTCCACCTATGATAGTACTCAAGTCCTCTCACTCCTTGAACATTATACTTGGAGCTGTTGCAGTCTTTCCCTGGGTCTCTCCAGAGTCCCAGCCAGTGTGGTGAACCTATGGCACACATGCTGCAGTGGGTTGTTTGTAACATTGAAAGCTCTAAAAAGGTCGCTATCACTGTTCTAAGCTGACCACAATATGAGTCACGGTGCCAATAGGCTGTAGAACACACATTCTGGCTTGGGCTGTCTGTCCCTTGTCTGTGCTGCATGGCACCCTTCCCTTTCCTAACCTTATCTGCGCACTTGTGTTCTTAGTAGTAATGCTGACACGACTGAGGCCACTCTGTGTGCCAGACACCAGGGGTAGCATATTGTGTGCACTGTGTCACCTAATTTAAATTCAAAGTCCCCCTAGAGCACCTGTCATCCCCACTGGTCCAGGAGCCTTATCAGCTCTCTCTTGTTCATCGCTATTTCCCCAGTGTTCAGCACAGGGTATATATGTGTGTGTGAAATATTTGTGGAATAGAACTAAGCTGATGCCAAGGTGACTTTGGAGTTGTGCAGTCCTGAGTTCAAATGAAGCTCCACCACTCATGGTTTAACCCTCAAGAATCCAGACCTCATTGTGAGGAGGGGACAGTAGGATCCCCTGCAGAGCTGTTATGCCAACCAAGAAGTGTGTGGCAATAGTGAGCACTCTCCTGGGGACAGCAAGATTGTGGTGTGGAGTAGAAGTACAAACACTTCATCCCATAACGTGGCGAGTGCCAGAGTGAGGGGCCCCAGAGGACAGGAGCAGGAGAAGGGTGGTGCAGGAGGAGGAGGGGTCTCCATTGGTCTCAGTCCGCCTCGCCCTTCCTTCTGCTGGCCCTGGCTCCAGAGGCGCTGCCAAAGCCGAGTGCTGGGGTGAAGCAGGGAGCAGGAAGACGCTTGTTGCCACCAACTCTCCTGAGCTTGGACACAGTGAGCAGTGTCTTCCAGACTGCCAGTTGTCACATGCGGGAGCCTGTGTTCACGGAGCTCATGGAGTTAGCCTCTGAGATCGAGGCTCCCACAGTGATGACTTACTGCTATCTGTAACTCGGAGTCCTCCCAGACAGTGCCCGCCAAATCTTTGCTTCCACCCTTAAACCCATCCACAGAAATGGCTGGCGTTGAGCTCTTAGTTGTATGTTGGGCACCAGCACTATGCCTGCAGAATCGGGGCTTAAAAAATAAACACTCTCTGAGTGCATGGCTGTGCGGCCCAAATCAGTCCACTGGGATGGATGGTGTAAGTTTGACTCAACTATTTTATTGATCGTGAACAGTTTAATGTAATTATTGCCCAAACACTTGTTTCTCGGCTATGCAAGAGTGAGGGAGGAAGAACTAACACATATTGAAATTGTATTACGTGCCAGGCAGATTGCTAAGTGTTTTTATTGACTATGTCATTTATATACCAATATCTGTGAGTCAGTACTGTGATCTTTTCTTTACAGATAAGAAAATTGATGCTTGGATAGGTTAAGCACCTTGACTGAATTCCTATAGTGATATTGATACAGGAAAATAAAAACTCCCAACCTGAACGATATCTGGGATGAGTTCATGTTCTCTAAAATCGAAGATTGAATTTTAGGAACAACGGAGGTTAAGAGCAGAATATATTTATTGAGGGAAAGAAAGCTTCTGTCCAAGAGAGGGACAGAAGGGGGCCTAAGTGGGTTGCCAAGGACCTTGCCTTTCCCAGGGAATTTATAGAGCAAAACCCTGAGGTGAGGTGGGTCCAAGGTGGGAAAATGGGAAATTATAAGGTGGACATGAGGTGAGACAAAGCTATGGTCAGCCAAGAAGATTGTAAGTGTAATAGTTCATGTAAAATTGAGTAAACTGGGATCAAACGGGAATCGAGTTATGTAGCAAGCAGGCATGAGTACAGAATAGGGGCTTTTCCTGTAGGGGGTTGAGCTAGTGACTCTTCCTATCTTTTTGAAGGTGGTTGTTACTTATTTAGAATATCAGTCCCTGATGTTCACACCCAGGGAGGTATGTGGTTCATTTGTTTAGTCCTTTTGTCTTGAGGTCTGGCTCACAGGTATCTTATCTTGTCTTTCATGTTGGCTCCTTCCAGGGCCTGGCCCTGTCTGACTGCCTATAAAATCTCTATCTAACTCTGCTGCCTATAACAATATGAATCCAGTGTCTGGTACCCCTCCGGTCCTTGCTTTGGCTATGCTGAGCTTGCAAATTTTCCCTCTGCCATTTTGTTGGACCCAGTTTCCTTCTTCTAGCAACCCAAATAGCAGAGGTCCCAGAATCCCATGCACCTGAGTTTTCTCTAGCATTAGTGCAAACTTCAACCCTCAGAATGTAATAATGTATTTCAATTTTGTAAATATCTGTAAAATAATGGTAACGACCATTCGTTGACTTCCTACTATATGGCAAGTAGGAAGACCATGAACATCCTGAATCCTCTCTCAACACTTTCCTATTTAGCGAGTGAAGAAATTAAAGCTTAGAGAGGTCAGGAGTCTTTTTTTTTTTTATTTTAGAAATAAAAGGAGGAAAATACTAACAGATCGACAACGTTTTACAAAATAGCAAAGGATCAGTACAGACATTACAGAGTTACAAACAGAGTGGTAGGGAATTAACAATGCTTATTGTATTACATATTGATATATTCAAGGTAGTTTCTCATGAAAACACA
>NW_004955461.1:5409702-5530950 GCF_000276665.1 Chinchilla lanigera
CGTCCTGGCCTCCGGGATTGGATGGGGCCTACCTGGCTCTGTGCGCGCGTTTCACCTGGGAATCGTGGTGGTATGCTTCCAGCACACACTCGGACCCAGGATCCCTGCAGCTCCCAGAGAACTCGCTGCCTGGGCGCAAGGCGCGGGCGGCTCGAGGTCAGGAGTCTTGATGAAGATCACACAGCTTCAACCTGGAGCAAACTCCCACCCCTATGCATTTCTCACCTTATCACTCTGTCCGTTCTTTGCTGAATTCTTCTGTGGTGAAGAGATGAGCAAAGCAGTTCTTGCCCCCTGACTCTCACTCTCACACTGAGAGTGAACTGAAGCCCCTGCTCCCTCCCAAGGCCTCTTCTGCCCCTCCCTTGCAGTGACTTGGGATGGATGGGGAGAGTCTCACTTTACCCTCTGAGCCTCTTATTTTCCAAGGCTCTTTTGGCCCTGACCTTGACCCTTACTGATTTTGTAGCCAGCGACAAGTCATTTTGCTTGTGTTAGCCTCACTCTTCACATTTTTCCAGGGGCTCTTGATCTGCCTGATAGTGTAAGAGTGCCCCAGGGTGTACTTTTCAAAGATGGCAGCACCAGTACATATCCCATCTCATGTGCTCATCCACCCATGTAGACCTGGCACACCTCCATTGAGTGGCAGGCTCTCTGTCCCTTTCTCTTGAACTTCTCAGACTTGTGAGACTGCCTTAACCAACAAACTATGGCAGAAGTAACTCTGTACAGTTTCCAAGGACAGGTTATAAAAGGAAATACAGCTTCTGCCTGGAACTCTCCCCTGGTATGTGATCCATGGAACTTGAGCTCACCTGTAGGATGACCTGAAGCTGAACGTTAGAGAGAGTGCATGGAGCAGTCACACAGAAAGGGAGGGTATGTGAAAGGCCTCAGCAGTTCCATTCCCAGCTGTCTGAGCGTTCCCAGCTCAGGGCACAAATTCATCCAGGAGCTTCTGGTCTTCAGGCTGCTGTAGGTGATGCTGAGTGGAACAGAGGCCAGTAGTCCTGCAGAACCCTTCTGTGTACTACACATTCTGTTGCAAAGTATTGTTTGAGGAGACTATATTTGGAGTTGGTTGATTAGGTAACAGTGTCTGGCTTGGGGAATGGCAACTGACCCAAAGTGCTAAAAGTGCTTGGCATTTGGGAACCCGGGTTGACCTGAGGTCACCTCCGGTGTCAGGGCTAGAGAAACCTCGGCACCATGAGACGTGGCCTTCTGGCTTTTATATATCAGAATGAGAGTTTTTCAAGTTGTTCAAACTCAGGAGATAGATTTTAACCAGTTTCCAGAGCTACAAGCCCACAGGAATGTAAAACTCAGTTCAAAACACACTGTAAACTGACTCATTTTCATGGGGCTATTAAAAAAAAGTTCAGCGTATGCTTAATTTCCTTAAGGGTTCCAAAAACAATAGGAAAGTCTTTCAAATGGAGCCATATGTGTGTGGAAGATCTGTCTAGAATCCAAATCCTTCCCTAACTTAGTTAGTTTAAGGAAAATTCTTTTGTTTCATTGAACCTGGAAGGAAAGAAAAATTGCTGGGCTGGAGAAATGGCCTCTTGTCATGTGCTTTGAAAAGGAATATCAGGCACTGACCGCAAGTAAATAAGAGCCATTTCTCCCCTCATGCACTTACTGTCTGACCATCTAGGTCTTACAAAATGCACACTTGACTGTGGGTCTGATGAGTCCTAAGCAGCATGGATGTTGAAGAAACATTTTGAGCAAAGAAGCTAAAGAAGAATTTCTAGGGGACCTGTAGTTTAAGCCCTTCATTTCTGTAGGTGAGAAGTGGGAAGCCAAATGAATGAATGTGATCTACAGAACTAGGTATAAAACCAAGATGGAAGTCAAGAACTCTGACTCTTCTAAAATGTCTGATTGCCTGCTGGTTGTCATTACTCACTTTCAAATATAAATCCCAAAGAAAAGCTCTAAGCAGATCTTAAATGTTCTCACCATTTAAGATGAGAACAAAACAAAAACAAACTAAAATGCTGACTATGTGAGGTGATACATGTGTTAACTAACTTGATAGTATAAACATTTCACTGTACCAATATACATACACACACATATATATGTTGTATCTTTAGCATATGATTTGTTAATTATATCTCATAGCTGGGAGAATAAAAGAAAGACTAAGAGAAACAATGGCAGTCAGTAGGTACAGAGATTTCCTCAATGTTTTCTAAAATTTCAAGTCATTGTGCATATCCATCACTTCATTTATGAAACTGCTCAACATACATTTGTAATTTACTCTCTTAGATTTAATTATTTCACATTGTATACATGTGTCAAAACACATTATATTCTAGAAATGCAGTACAATTCTGACTTGTCAATTACAATGATATTAATAATGAAAAGTCATTCTGTAGCCAGTAGAAGTTGAGCTGCAAAGTCTGGGTGTCAGTTACAAGGGGTGTGAGAAGGGATGTGTATGTGGAAGGGAGGTAGGATGGGTGGATGTGGACATGATCTATATTTAAGCTGAGAACCTAAAGATGAGCTATTGTTTGCCCAGCAAGGGTGGGGTGGCGGGTCCTTGGCACTGACAGCCACTCATGACTCACTGGAGTGGAGGGTGGAGTAGAGATTGCCTGAGAAAATAAGCAAGGGGCAGATCTCAAAGGCTGCAGAGCCCGGCTGAGGAGTTTACCATGTTTCATGGGAGCCGTGGGAAGTTATGGAAGGGTTTAAGCAGAGTAAGGCCTTGCTCACACTTATGCTTTTAGAAAAGTTATGGTGAGGACTTAGAGAGAAAAACACTAACTCTATGGAAGACTGAACTGACTTCTTGGAAAGAACTGAGATTTTATCCCTCAAGATGATCTACAAGAACCAGGATGACCTCCTGACAGGGGAGACATGGGGAGACTGGATAAGCTGGAACTCTGAATCATGTCTCTTTCAGCTTAATTTTATTCTTGATATCAGTCAAGTCTTTGGATTTTACCCCTTCTTTCAACAAACACTATTTTTCTTTGTTTCTGATATGTCAGGTACTGTGTTAGGTCAATGATCACTTAACACTATTTTAATATGCAGGATGAGATGAGCCATCTTGGAAAGAGGATAGGATGAGTTGATGCACCATGTTTGGATATAGGTCTCCTCATCCCAGCCTGTCACAGAGAGAGACTGGGAGTCCATCTCACCCCAACATTTCCTGGATCGTCTTCTCTGGTTGCCATAGTGACATTACAGCATCCTTTATTCTCATTTCTGTCCCAGCTGGGCCTCTGCTGGCTTAGCTTCCACTTGGATCATTTCCTTCCATCAGAGGTAAATACTGATTACTGATTGCTGAGTTCTTAATTTTCCTCCCTGTGGTTATTTGAGTCTCAATTTTCAAGGAATAGAGTCACTGTGCTTCAGTGTTCAGACTTGGGAGCCCTTGTCTCTTTAGCCTTGGTTAGCCACTCTGCCAGCTCCTCTGCCAGTCAGCATGGACAAATGCGACAAATTCCACAGGTCCTACCCTTCTCTTGAAAGTTCTGCCGTTGACTGAGGACAGGCCACTTACCCTCTCAGAGCCTGCTTCCTCAAGTAAAAAATAAGAATATAGTTGCTTCCCTTGAAAGTTGTTTTTGTGGGGTGAGAGTAGGGCATTAAATAGGGAAAATGTGTGATGTGCGCACATTTAGCTCAGAGTCAGTCTCTCAAATTACGTATGGTGTTGGGGTGGAGCAGAGATGGAGGAAGGACAATTTCCTAGTTATAAAGGGGTCTGGGATTCAGCCCAGACTGTTCAGCAAGTGGACTGCGTCAGCAAGTGGTGCATCAACGCACCACAAGATAAATGGAGTCTCCAGCTTAGAATGACTAAATGAAACATGCAAGACCCTGATATATGAATATCTTCAGTTGTGCTGTTGTGGCTGCTTGATGTCCTGAATCAATTCAAAATGTTTCCCTTTCACAGTTATTTTGACTTTGGGCAAAGAGGTAAAAGTCACACACTGCCAGATCCTGTGAGTAAAGTGGATAAGGACACCCTCTAATGTTTTTGCCTGTTGGTCTTTCTGTTGGATGGTATTCAGCAGCAACATTCACCATAATTTTAATCACACCTGGTAAAGACACTCAGGAAATAGGACTTCCAGAATGGCTTCAGAAAGTGGCAAGAGCAATGGGATAAGTTTGTGCAAAGTGAAAGGCAGTATTTTGAGGAGGATCTATGAATGGTCCTAATATCCTTTACTACAGTAAATTTAAAAAAATTAAGTATTTACTGATTTTTCAATCACCCACGTATAAACCAAAGAAAACATGTTTGTGGGTTACGGTTGGCTTTTGAGCCCCCAGTGTGTGACTTCAGTTTGACGATGGCTCATGTTCCGTTCATGCATGATGTGAGATGAGAAGCCAGCTCTGCCCTTGCAGCAGACTCACAGACTCAGTTCCCATTAGAAATGGGGTGCCCTTGAGTTGGTGCCCAATGGCTGTGCCTGGTGCCAGGCATCCACCAGGTTTGCCTCCGGACACTTGTGCTTTCTTCATTGCATTATTAGCCTGCTTCTTTCCCTATGATGAAAAAGGTTTTCCCTAGAGGTGTTAACAACCTGATTGCTAGTAGATAGATAGATAGATAGATAGACAGACAGACAGATAGATAGATAGGTAGATAGATTTCTGATGACTTTGGAAGAATTTCTGAAGCTCTGCTCTATGGAACTGACTATAATCTGAGGACTGCTTCATTTTCTTCACAGCCGACGCAGTGCCTGTGAGTGTGTGTATGAGTATAGGTTATATGTATGTGAGTGTGTGCATGTGTGTAAGGGGAATGTGTGGGATGGGAAAAGGATGTGTCTTTGTTACCTTTCCCTCACAGTTCAACCCCTTAGCAATCAATGTTTGTTTGATTCTAAGGTTTATTTTTATAAAGATACATCACCCTTTTATTAATATCCTGATTTCAGAGGTGGTAATGTATGTGCTACCCCATTACGTATGCACTTCAGTGCTGCATCTCTTCTAGATTGAAGAGTTTCAAAATGTAAAAAACTGGGTGGCTTAACTGAAGAAGGTTTCTAACACCATCAAGTGACATTTAGTAAAAAACAATGTTTTTACTTTTAAACATGCAATAAATGGACTTAATTATAACTCAAATATATTTCTGTATTTATTTTTCTTTAAGTGAAATGTTATTTTAGTTATATAAGTTTATAAGGTACAGTGTGATAATTAGCTGCATAACTGCTAGTAACATTTTTTGAACACTTCCTGTGTACCCAGTTGGTTGAAAAATGGCTTCAAGATGTCCATATCTTAATTCCATTTAATTCCTGTGAATGTTACCATAAACAGGGCAAAAAGGGGTCTTAGCAGATATGTTTAAATTAAGGACATTGAGATGAGAAATTATACTGGTAGGCACTAAAGGCAATCACATATATCTTTAAAAGAGAGGCAGAAGAAGACTTTATGCATAGGAGAGGAGGTGATGTAATCACAAAGGCAGAAAGAAACACTCAAGGGCATTGGCCTTAAATATTGAAGAGATGCAGTCACAGCCACTGATTGCTGACAGCCATCATGAACTCATTTTGACCCAAAGATGCTGATTACAGATTTCTGGCCTCTTTTTATAGTTTAAAACCACCAAATTTGTGGTCATTGTAAGAGCAGCCTTAAGAAAGTAATACACTGGTCTTGTGCTGAGCACTTAAAACTGTATTATCTTACTTAAAATTCAGAAAAATCCTCTACTACAGGTACACGGCCATGGCAGTATTGCATATGCACGTGTGTGCATACCTGTAGGACCATGCATGATGTATGTTATCATACGACTTTCTATCTTTCTATTAGTTTTCATTATCTGCTGATATAGTCAGCATTGTTGCAAGTGCTGGAGATATACAGACTGCTCCTTGCTTCACGTTTTCAATAGACAAAACACTAAAAATTATTCTATATTTAAGTGGCGTGAAAAATAACCAGAGCAGGATAAAGGAAAGTGAGGGGGGGTATTAAATCTAGCAATTAGATGATATCCCAGGAGATGAGGTTGCAGAAAGGGCACAGGCGCAGGTCCCACTGGGCACAGTGAAGATCCTTGAAGGAGCCTGGAATCTGCTTGATTATAATAATAATGGGAATCCCTCAGTGGGCTCTGTGCAGGGAGCTGCAGGCTGGAGATAGCTCTCAGAGGGTGGGGGGTAAAGGTCCAGAAAGCAAGACTCAGCCCTGAAACCTGCGGAGGGGAGGCGGGAGGGGGGAGAATAAGGCCCAGGAGACCATCACACTGCCCTCCACCCCCGATTCCAGCTGTACACTCCCTGACCCCATTTCTTCCTCACTTCACCCTGTGAGTAAGCAGTGAAGAAATGATCATCTCTATTTTAAGACAAAGAAGCCAGATGAGAGAGGCTGACTCATTTGGCCAACAGGTACCTGGTGCTGACCGTGGTGGAGCTGGGTTGGGGCTCAGGCATCCTGGTCCTTGGCCGGGGCTCTCTGCAGCACCCGTGTCTCACCTCTAACTCATCTCATCTCTAACTCAGCACCCGTGTCTCATCTCTAACTCATCTCTAACTCTAGTCAGCAGGCTCTTCTTGGGTGCGCTGCCAGTGGAGTCCCTGTAGGCACTTCGGAGGAAGCAGAAATTGTACCCAGGGACCTGGCAGACTAAATAAAGAGTGTTACCCACAGGGTATCACCCACAGTGGAGCCATCTGCTTCACAGAGCAGCCGAGAAAGACACTTGCAGTGTGTGGTACCCGCAGTGCCTGTGATGGGTCTGTGCTGAAGCCTCAGCGGGGACCGCTGTGCTCCTCACAGGCACTTAGCCCTGAGCAGCTGGTAAGAATCTAGGTGTATGCCCTCAGGTCATCAGAAATATAACTGCCTTGTTTTTCTACAAAAAGATCTAGTTTTGATCTCAAGCTGCTTCTAAGCGTAGGTGGAAACACCATTGCCATCCACATGGGCGTCTTTGCCTAGGATTGCTGCCCCGCTCTGGGAGGGCTGCTGACCTCCAGGCTACTGAGTGCCAAGAACACCTGGAACCTCATGTTGTTGTTGCTCTAGGCCGACTTCCTGTCTGAGCTTTAAATGTGCATCCTCTACTCCTGTGTCCTCTCTCTTCCTGACCATGACTCAGTCCCCCTTTGGACCTCTGAGAGGGAAAACATCATACTGGTCCCAGGCCCAGTCTGTTGTAGAGGAAACTCCCTTTGCAGGCTTATCTTGCAGTGTGACAGCATACTGAGGCTGTGGAGACTCCATGAGGCTACCTCAGACCTGTCTACAGATGCCACAGACATTTCTTCTGCTCCTTTGGCATTCAGAGCTTGGCTAGCTGCCCCCAGCCCTAGGCTCTGGTTGCTTTTAGGTTTTGCAAATCTGCCAGTAGTTGGCTAGGATAAGGACAGAATTCAAAGTTTCTTCACTTCTTTTTTGTCCTTTCCCCATCCTAGGAAATCTTCCCACTGCCTCAAGGAACCAGAATAGCTGATCCCTACCATTCATCCTTCAACTCTCTGCTCCTGCTGCTTCCCATTGGCCATTTCTTCCCTCAGCCAATAAACACTGAAAATCTTACCTGTGGCTTAGATGCAGGGAGATGACCCTAGGGTACAAAAAAATTGGGAGGGCCGCAAAACAAAATCCTGTTAATATCTAAAATGTTAATCCTTCCTTTTCAATATATGCTTGATGTTGAAACCATCTACTTCAAAGTCAGACAACCTGGTTGGAATCCTAACTGCAAGGCAATCGATTTGTCAGTTGGGGCACGTGTATGACTTTGTCTCTCACTTATAAAACAGAAATAATTAAACCTATAAGATGGGTTATCTGGACTATATCAGCTAAGACATTGGTACAGGCTGGGTTGCAATCATTGTTACTGAGCAGACTTCCAGTTTGTGGTTGGCATTGCATTTCTCTACCTGTGCATTTTGCGAGGGCCACAAGACCACCTTCAGGTTCTGTGATTTTCTAGGACTCACAGAACTCAGAAAAGCTGAGTTACTCCTGATTATGATTCATTACCATGCTGTAGACCAAATGGTTGTGTCTCCCAGAATTCAAATGCTGAAGTCATAGCTCCAGGGTGATTATATTTGGAGAGGATCTTTAGGGAGGAAAGAACTCATGAGAGTGGATCCCTTATGAATGGGATCAGTGCCTTTATGAAAGAGGCTCTAGAGAGTGTTTTTACTTGAGTTCTGTCATGAGAAGGCAAAGCAAGAAAACAGCCATGAACCAGGAAGCAGGCCATCACCGGATACTAAATCTGATAGTGCTGTGATCATGGACTTTCCAGTCAAGACACACATCTGTGTTGCTTATAAGCCATGCAGCTTATGGTATTCTGTTATAGCAGCACAGATGAACTAGGGCATACACAGTGAAAGGACACAGGTCAGAATCAGCAAAGAGAAGAGGCATACAGGTCAGAAGAGATCCGGGTGTAAGCTTCTGGTGGTCCTCAGCCAGCAGTAGTTACTCTCCTAATAATGACGGGAGGCATCGCTTGTGGAGTCCTGGGAATTGGGAAGCTCACTTGAGCCTTTGTCTCTGAGTGTTAGCGGGGATCAGTCATGTAGACACTGTTGACTGCCCAGTGGCCAGCATTCAGTGACTGAATGGACACCACAAGGCTCATGGCCTCCCACCACAAATCACACTTAACACAGGATGTCTGGTATGGACCACAGCCTTCAGGTAAATAAATACTTGTATCAGACGGCATTTCAAGGGCTTAGAGCTGGGGGCAAGGGATACTCATTTCTGCAGGTAAGGCTAATCCTTTGCTGCAACCTATCCCTTGGTCCTGGTCAAGCCCACAGTTTCCCATGAACTCACTTAGCATAGTCTGGATATATCTCTATGTTCCTAATAATCTCAGTTTGTCTTACTCTTCCTTTCCTTCCCAAGCTGGATGGCCATCTTGCTTTTGAATCTTCTTTCTCCTTCCTCTGTCTACACAGGTGATCCACCAAGCTTCTGCCTGTCTCTTGCGTTTGTACCTCCTTTTATCCTCACTGTTTCTGTTAGTTTGATTGCTCACTAAAGCCAGGAAAGACACCCTCTGACTAACCTCTCCAGCTCTGGTCTTTCTCACTCAAACCAACCCTCTTTCTGCTCTTCAGACAGGTCTCATTCTTGCTTTACAAATTTTTGGTCATTCCTGTTAGCCATAAAGTTCACACTGTTTTGGCAAACACGACTTTTTTTTTTTTTTTTTTTAATTTTTCAGCCCCTTTCCCTGTCACTTCCTCTCCACATTCTGCATCAGTGTTGTTATTCAAATATGATTGTCCACACCTTTGAGAATTTGCTCTCTCAACTGGATTTTTTCTGCCTGTCTCGGCACCTCTCCAAGGACTCCTTTCCTGTGCCTCACCACTATCCACTCACCAGGACAGATCATTTCCCTCTGGGCTCAAATAAAATGCCACCTTCCTGGAGAAGCCTTCGCCATTGTTCCGTGGACAATCTGATATTGTAGTTCTTTGCACACTGCACCAGATGTCATCAGATCTAGGCCTGCCACATAGGGGACTGTTGGGAAATACTTGTTGACTCCATATGCACAAAACAAATGATAGAATCTGCTCCACATCTGACTTTGGAAATTAAAGAGGTATTTATGGTTGGCTTTATTCATGTTGATTCCTAAACATACAGGATCTGAGTTCTGATTCTCTTTTTTCCCTTTGTATAGGCTATAGCTTAAAATTAAATATATTTTATTTTAATTTTTAGCCACAAGGCAATTTCTTCTTTGCTTCTCCCATTGCTTTTTATTTCTTATAAATCATTTCTTTCCCAGCTGAGAACCGTGTTCAGAAATCAGCAGGCAGCAGAGTCACTTTATCGTGCAATACACAGCTCCAAAGCAAATCAAACAGTCCTGGTAGTTCCTTCTTTATGAGAAAATATTGTGTTTGAGCTCTGCTGTGGAAGCCGGTTATCATTTACTTGCTGTGTTTTAATATTGCGCTGTTTCCCCATTATTGCCTTAGCTGCTGGAAGAACGCCCAACAGTCTCAGATACTGCCACCTGGTGGTGAAGTAGAATGATCACCAGTTCTTCCAAAAAAGGATGCTGCTATTGAAGCCCAAAAATGCTTGCCAGGGACAGTAAACACAGACACGGAGAGAACTGTACCAATTTGGGAATGCTTGCTCCATGCCAGTAACTGTGAGAGGTGAGGGCCAGCTGAAGTTCATACAATGCCCACCACACCACTGTGGGGAGATGTTACAGTTGCATTTTATGGTTCAGGAAATAAAGCTCCTGAGAAGTCATCTTGGAAGGGGACTGAAGCTTAGTGGATTCACACAAAGCATCTGAGTCTAAATCCCATGCTGTTTCCAGTACCCCTGATTATCTCCTGTAGATAGAGCCAACTTTCAGGTAAATTAAGGCTCAGCCCAAGTTCTCCACTCTGTCTATTCAGGGCGAGGTGATCAGTAAATTTAGATATTTGGTGAGATGCTCTCTAGAAGAGAAACTAGGCTGTTATCTTATAGTAATGGAGCCACTAGGACAGATGGATAGAAGGTACATAAAGAAAAACCTCAGGTGAACATAAAGAAGAGCTTTGACTGCCTAAGATCATGCCTTTCCATGGGCTACTTCTTCATTTTGTATCATGCCTAGTCTACATCCTGCAGTCACCTAATTTCACTATGTCTGCTTTACTACACTGAGTACTTGGGAGGGGAAAAACCGCAGTCATCTGTTTTCATACCCCAATATAGGACAGAGGCTAGTGTGTAGGTATGAAACAGAATATTTGTTGAGTGAAAAAATGAATCAGAGCAATTAGAGATGTTTAATGGTGCCTGGGGCCTCCTCAAGAGAGGCATGCCTCCATCTTTGAGCAAGGGATATGTTGAAGCTGGCGGATCATCTGGTTGGGGTGCTCTAAAGAATCCTCCATCATCTGAGGGAGGATGGATGAGGAATGCTATGGTGAGGTGCAGATTCCCCACTAGTAAGTCCTGGTAAGTTCCAATATGCTGAGAAATTGATGTCTGAACTTGGAGTGCAGCCAGAAAAACAGAGGTGGCAGCATTTTCTGGGTACAATGCCCTTGGCCACAAGAGGCTTTGACATTTACTGTAATGTTCTATGCTGTGAGGACACAGTGACCTAAGACCTTCTAGATGTGAGAAGTTAATGCTCCACACCTCCATGCTTTCCATCTCTTCTCACTTCATGGCACAGTCCACCTGCTATTCTGGAAACTCTTCTATGTCCTGTCCAGATTATGCAAGTGAATATAAAGCAGGTTGCTTATCTGAGTCATTGAATTAGGAAGAGCTGCTTAGTCCATCTCAAAATGTCTAGGGACAGCAAGATAGACAGGAAGGTATGGAACTTCTTTTTCCAATGTTAACTCATGTAGCTGACTGAATTGTGTGTCTGTAAATGCTTCCTCTTGGCTCTCTCTCTTGTCTTGATTCTCTCACTCTTTTCCCTACAAGGGAGAGAGTATATTTCCCTGTTCTTTTGATGGACTTGGCCAAGAGATTGGATTTGGCTGCTCCCGTGTGAGGGGGACCTGGTACAAAGAGAAGCCTGTGTAGTTTGGCTTTGTTTCTTGCATTTTCTAGGCGAAGAACCAACCCCAGGTGGCTGCTGATCCCAAAATGAGAGACACATGGAACAGATGGAGCTTGGTTAAAGCTCCAAGTAGATGTCCCAGCCACTGGAGCTGATGTGTGGACCTGGGAGTGAGAAAAATATTTATTGCTGAAAGCCATTGAGATTTTGGGATTTTAAAAGAATGTGCTATTGCATCAATGTTAACTAATGTATTCCAGAAGAAAGAATTAAGACCTGTGAATGGAGGCCATAGAGAAGCAGACTGTGTCACACTTAATATACACTCCAAGTTCTCTGGTCTATACAAGGAGCATTTCTATGACCTACTAAGGCTGCACAATTTTACTGAGCACAATGATAGATTTGGACATAGAAGTCGGGGAACTGGGGCTATAGGCTGGGAGGGTTGCTCCATGCAACAGAGCACGAAGGCTGTCGAGTTCCACAAGCAACTAGAGTGGCGGGGAGAGAGGGGAGAAGAAAAGATGTAGAACAAGACCTCATGGAAAAGAATGAATGAGTTGGTGGAATGTGACTGCTGTGGACTGAAATGTGTTTTCCAAAATTTCAGACCTAAGCACCAGTGTGAGTATATGGAGGTTAAGGCCTTTAGGGAGGTACTTAAAGTTAAATGAAATCCTAAGATCACAGAATTGGTGACCTTAGAAGAAGGAAGAGACAGATAGAGAAGGAGAGAGAGAGAGAGAGGTGGGGGAGAGAGGGAAGGAGCTAGAAAGGCAGAGAAAGGGAGATATAGGGAGAGGGAGGGACACACACACACACACACACACACACACAAACACAAACACACAAGTGCAAGAAAGAAAGCCTTCAATGAGAACCAAATCAGTTACACCTTAATCTTAGACTTCCCAGGCTCCAGAATGGTGGCAAGTGAATTTCTGTTGTTTAAAACACCATGTTTGGTATTTTTAAATGAAAGCCAGAGCAGGCTAAAGACATGGCCTTGTGAGGTCAGCTATGGCTCTCAGTTAATTCAAGGTCTATCCTGCTTCAGGAAGGCAGACTTAAGGGTCCATCCTATGCTCAGAGAGGGGCAGGGCCCAGGGAGGCTCAGAAATTCTGGTTTAAGCTGTTTCTGCGACTGTTAACTCTAGCTTGTGTGGCTGGCCCATGTGGGATTGGGGAGCATGTGACCAAGATACCAAGGATGTCGAGCAAAGCACTACTATCCAGTACTCTATTATAAAATTCTAAAAGTAGAAACCTATGCCAATGGGTCTGATTAATTGTTCTGCATCTGGGTTCTCCTTTCAGCTTTAGGTCAGAAAGACTGGTCACTCTCCTGCCTCTCAAATGGGTCTGCCACCATGTCATGTCCTAAGTATTCTTAGACATGTGTATTTGTGTGTGTGTGTGTGTGTGTGTGTGTGTGTGTGTGTGCATTGTTAGAAAAATTCTATGTTCCAGCCACCAGGCCCGGTTCTTGATATGTTAATTGGAGCTTAAGAAATATACACTCTATATCTGGAAAAAGCGAGAATTTAAAAACGTTATCTTGAACATTCTATTTTAGTGTTCAAAAATGAATAACAAATGTGTTCTCTTCCTCTTTACATCTCTGCCCTTAAAGTCCTAATCACACACATCCCCCTACTTTCTGCAGATGGGTGCCTTTGGGTGATGAGACCCCAAACATCACATACATGGAATGAAGTTAAAGGTACATTAACATTAAAATTACTTTCATCACTACTATAATGCCTTTGACAACAGCGGGACATTTTGCTTCTCTCTGTACTGCTTCATGTGTCTAATACAGGGGAGGGTTACACTTGTAACTTGTCTTAGTTAGCCTGGGATTTTCTTAGTTTTAGCACTGAAGTATCACATCCGGAGGAGTCTCAAAGTAGGGAACCAGGATGGTTGCTTACTCCTTACACACACTGCATATATATTATTGAGAAAGATGGTGATTTGGTTGATAGGAAGTGATCATCTCTGAAAAATCACTTGTCTCTGGAGTAAATGATAATGTTTGAATTTCTATACATGCTTCAGCTGTGACTTCAGAATTTCATAACAGTGATTTTACTCAGTCAACAAATAATTGACTCATAAGATCTCACTTCAAACAACACATGATTATCCCTCAGAAGAAAGAATAAATGGAGCCAAGATCCGTGCATTTGCTAATTGTGTGTGCTGTATCTTTAGTCTTTGGCCACAACTGCTGTTGACTTCAAAGGACTCAGGAAGTGGTTGGATATGGTACAAAAGTAAAAGAGAGAAGGATCCACTTTTTAAATCTATGAAAGCATTATGTGGATGGTTTCAGGTGGGGAGTCATTGTATCTTGTAAGAAATGGAAGTACAGAGAGGAAAGAGAGTCTCAGGAATAATTTGCAGCAGGTGAAAATCCTTGTCAAGGCACTTGTCTCAAAAGAGTAGAGGACAAGGGACTGGTATTTAGGAGACGATATCTAGGTTGTGCCACAAACTTGCTATCTTACTATTGCTAGTCTCGTATCTGCTAAAGGATCAATAACCTTTCTACTAGTGTTAATGTGTAGGGATTTATCATGCTCAAAACATTACAGATTCCCATTACAACTGAAAATCCCTGGTATGAAATTGTCCAATGGTGTAACTTTCTAGTCTCTTCCAAGCACAGGTACACATGCTGTTCCTCATTTTTATTTCACTGACTGCATATTGAACATCTCTTTACCAGATCCTGGCTTTCACTTTTCCCGAGCTTTTGGCACAGGCTACCCCAGTCTCCAGTCACCTGATTCCTTTCCAAGTTGTCACCTTTCACTTCCCTTAGAAAACATGACATTTTAATACTGTCTGTGAATATTAATTCAATTGGATGGTGCTGTAGTAAGTGCCACTTTGTGTTTGTCCTTTTTACATCTATTGTCCTTTGGAACCTTGGGAGAATGGATAGACAGCAGGATTTGAGCACTATCGGATACAGCGCTGGTCTATGGGTTGCAGCTTAACACCACCATAAACCAAATGTCCCTGAGCTATAAAAATTCTACCTACTTTTAAAATTAATTCATTGTAGTAAAATATCAATATAAAGATTCAATTTAAACCAACTTGGAGTGTACAACTCAGTGGCATTAATTATTTTTATGGAGTTGTTCAACTATTACTGATTTAGCTCAGCAGCATAGTGCCTGTCTGGCAAGTGCAAGGTTATGAGTTCAATTCCCAGTACTGGAGAAAAACCAAAAAAAAACCAAAAAAAAAACACAAACAAACAAACAAAAAAAACAACCCAAAAAAACCAAAAAAAAAAAAAAAACAAAAACAAAAAACCCAAAATATTTTCATTAACCTAAATAGAAACTTTGCCATGAACAAGCAGTAACTATTCATTCTCCCCTGGTAACCTCTAGTTTAATTGCTGTGTCTGTGAATTCCACTGCAACTCCATTATTGTTATACTGTGGGGCATACTATGAAGGGTGTAGTATGTGTATATACAACTATATATGACTTCACGAGATCTATGATTTTGGTTCTGCGTAAAGCATTCACGAGTTCATTGTATGAGTATTGAGAATTTACTATACTTGGGCACTAGTTTCTGCTTTTCTAGTAAGTCTCCAGGTGATGCTAATATTGCTGGCTCATGGACTATGTGTTGAGAAGGAGGTCTGCCAATCAGTAAAAATTCATTCAAGATAAAACTAATTACTCTCCATGGTTCTATGCCCTCAAGATATCTGTAGTGTAATGTTAGAGACTGTCTGACTATCTTAAAGTAGTCACCATGTGTATGTATTGGCCATATATATATGGCAGTATCTCATGAAAGTCTACATTGCACGAAAACCACCATTAGCCCTGGAAAGGCTGAGAGGAAGGAGGGACAGAGAACACCAATTTGCTCATGTTTTTTTTTTTTTTTTTTTTTCCAGTACCGGGAATCAAACTCATGACCTTGTGCTTGCCAAGCAGGCGCTGTGCCGCTGAGCTAAATCCCCAGCCCCTGTCTCTCTTTTTTCTCTAGTTTTAGTTTGTATGAAATAAATAAATTGGAGTACTAAGTCAAATTTCCCTTACATTTGGCTTTTGTTAGGACAAAGAAAAGGGTACATGCTAATTGTCTGCACTTGTTCAGCTCTTGAAACTTTATCCGTCATTCCTCATAGACATAATTGAATTGAATTCGCATGTAGCACAGAATGGATGTTTTGTCAATGTGTTGATATGGGTGGTCTTTACAACAATTCTACCAGGTAAACAAATGTGCCAGCATCAATGTTCCAGGAAGGAGGTTACAGTTAGGGCCAAGGTCACATGAGCGAGATAATAGAAGGGCTATGCTGAGAGTCCAGAGGGTCTGATGTTAGCATGGTGCCAAGTGGACCTCCATGCTCAGGGGACTTGATTTCTCCTGTGACTTGGCATAGGCGAATGTGTCTTTAACCCTTGTGAGATTGTCATGAAGTTCAATTTGGCAATGCACATAAAATTGCTCCATAAACTTTGATGCTGTACAAATTTGCTGCTTTTGCAAGATTATAAAGTTTTGAGGTTTTTCCGCCATCCACATACATGAATTCAGAGATCATTGCTTCCTGAACACATAGCTATATAGACAATAGCAAACCATCATGAACTGTAAACTTTTTTCCATTAATGTGAGCATGCATCAATTTTCCTGGTAATATGTAGTCCCACTACTATTTAATTTAGAGAAACAAGGTACAAAACTAATTACTCCTTTTCATTCTTTTGAAAAGTAATATACAGATGTTTTCATTTAGCATCCTATAACAAACTTTAACTTTTATCTCTTGTTTTCCTATGTGCCTTTCTCAAGTTAGGATAGTTTGTGGGAAAGCGTAGGCTTTGGAGCCAGCTTGGCCATCTTTCTGGATGTATCTGATAGCCCATAGTGATACCTCACCCTCTCTGCCCCCTTCCCTGGATGGCAGGGGTTAGAAGACTGGGAACTATATTTTCTTCAGCTGGCCGCTATCGTGGGTCCAGACATGGTTTAGGTATTTCATGGAAATGCACTTGCATCAGGCAGAAGGAGGAAGGGAAGCAGAGACCCTTTGTGCTGGCAGCTGTGGGAGATGTGTGATCTGGGTAGAAATGAGGTTTTCAGTAGCTTCTGTCTGGATTTGCCTAACAATTCTCACTTGGGGGCTTTGAAGGGGATATGGGCTAACAGTGTCTTCTGAATTAATCTTATTGTGGGTGGCAACACTTATAACTCAGTTGTAGTAGTAAACCTGAAAGCTAATGATGGGTAGATCCCTCTAACTCCCCCCAATAGTCATTTTGATCCTTCCAATAGCTTTATGAGCTACTAAGGCCTAATTAGGACTAGCATGCTTAATATTCTTTTAGATCTAGGGTTCTCCCACCCCTTACCCTGAATTTATTAGAACTCTAGTTGTTGGGAAGCTTACTAATGTTTCAGGGTGAATTCTGGCTGCCTGCCAGTTTTGATTGGATTTGGTGCTGACCCCAGTCTCTACGTTCCATTTTTTAGTCTATCTTCATGGCCTGTCTTTAGGATGACTGATTTCTGGCAGGATTTTTATAATTGTTAGCCAGTGAAGTTGTCCTGAGAGAGTCCGTCAGCACTTTCTTCATGTATATAGCTCAAAGTCATTTTTAACTCTGTCTGATTCACTTGTCTTGCTCCTAAATGTAGCAAGTAAAATCCTGGCCAAAGAAAAAGTCTTCCAAGAGAAAGTGGTCTTTTTATAATTCTTAGTCTGCTTATAGGAGCCCACCTGCTGCGATGCCTGCCTGGAATCTGAAAGAGCTTAGCAACCAGCCCTCTTGGCCTGTGGGATGCAGTGGATGGAACAGTTGACCTGAGAGATTCTGTTTTAATCTCAGCTCTGCCCTGACTCACTGAGAGTCTTTACCAGGAGCCTCCTCTCCTGGGTCTCGATTTCCCCTCTTTAGAACTGATGGGTTTAAGTTTCTGAAGGGCATTCCCAGCTCTTACATTCATGGATTGAAAAAATGTCTCCAATTCTTCCCCTGGGCTCTCTTTTGAGACCAACATCACTTACATCTATTGTTTCCTGCAGACAATGCCCTTTCTGCCTCTTTACCTGCCCTCATGGTATTCTTCTAATCTGAAAGAGTTAGATCCTTCAAAATGGTTCCCTAACTCCAATGGTTGGGTGAGCAGACTAATCCTGTGTGTTCACTGTGTGACCATGGCATATTTCCATTGAATTCTACTCCAAATTCTTATCACATACCTAACATGTTCTGGGGACTGGGTTCTGCAATGAGACTGGGAAGAGTGTTCATGATTAAATGAGACAGACAAGCAAACATACACCACTGATCCGAGATGTGCTCTTTTCTTCTTCTACAGCTTAACAGCTCTAAACTTTGCATGTGACATGTTGTGGGTGGAATATTACATTCTCTGACAAGCAGGCAGCAGAGGCGTCATACATTGCTTGTGCTCATGTGAACTCAGGCTAAGCTGTGTATGTCATTCTGACTTCAATTATGTGATATGCATTGTTGATGCCATGGGTGTTGAACTTGGTTCTTATTTAAAATATCTTAAAAATACATTATGATTTGGTATTGGATCACAGCTCAAAGAAGTCACTGAAAGCATGGTATTGGATCAAGCTCAAAGAAGTCACTGAAAGCATGGAAACAGAGCAGTAGGAGGTCAACTTGGAATTAATATTTGAAGCAAATATTCATTGATGTGAAAAATTTTACAATTTCTTGAAAGCAAAAATGAAGGACGTATAGGTGCTAAGAAGGAGTCACCTATAAGAAATGATTCTGTAGTACATTTCATTAATGTGACATGTACAAAGGGATTGTCTGTCCAACACTAAGCATTGCAGGTGATGGCAATAAGTTGCCAAATTCCTTAAAACAGATGAAAAATTTCAAAGAACAAGGTGTTAGGCTTAACAATTTGTGTGTCTCACAGGATTATGGATCATATTTTAATTGGAAGATTTTTTTTCTTAAGGTAAACAAAATAGTGGCGCAATTTATAACTGATGGCAGGTTGCATCAGACAAAACACAGTGCTGTTGTTATTATTGCTGTTGGCATCGTGTAGCTGATGGGGGTTCACTGAGCATGGGGATGACACTGTTGAATCTGTGTGTTAAAATAGTTTTGTCATTGGTTGCCTGCCTGTGACAGGAGGAGACCGGATTAGATTCTCCGGATTAGTTTCTGTGTGTCTGACATCCCAGGGCTGGAGGCTTTTCCTTGCAGTCCCCGCACGGCACTTGAAGGTTCATGCCTTTGAGCAGAGCTGCTCATCGCCTCCTTGGATGGGACTGTCAGACATATATTACTGTTCTTGCCTAGGCAGGGGCTGGCTTATCTTCCAGAGGCAAGCAGGCTTTGTAGAGCAGAGAATTTTCAGATGGAGTAGCAGACATTGATCCGCAGTTCCTTGAAAGCCAGTGCTCACACAGAAGTGGTCTTTGCATGGACGATGTTCGACATGTGGCTTGGGTGAAAGAGTCATTAGCAGATTAATGTCCTCCAGTGAAAGCCAGGACTACGTAGTTAATGTCTTTCTTTAGGGAGGGGCTCAAAGAAGTCACATTAACCTCATCAACCCCAGGATATTGAGGGAGCAGAGACCCATCTGGACAGAAAGCTCTTAAATTTGAATAGGTCAGGGCATGGATTACAGGGTATGGATTACAGCTAGGTTCTGTCACACCATGGCTAAGTGACTTTAGCCCAGTCCCTCTGAGATTCAGTTTCCCCACTTATTCAATGGGATCATTGACATTGAATTTCCTAGGGTAGTTTAGAGGACAAAGTTAGGTAATATATGTAGTTTACCCAGAAACTTGGTTGACATACACTAGATGGTTGATGCATTTTCTTTTGCTTCTGCTTCTTCATTTTCTGTCAAGGCTCATTTTTCTGTCTAAAACTAAACTAGATGGGAAACAAAAGAATCCTGAAATGTATCATGGGCTCCCACACACCAACAGTAAAGAAAGAAAAATTCCAGTTAAACATGGGCAAAAGTCATGAACAGACACTGTACAAAAGATGATATCTGGCTGGACAATAAACAAACAGAGATGCTTAGCTTTGCTAACCATGAGGTACCGCCACACTCTATGAAACTATGAAAGATGACAGTAACAGGCACTGGGGAAGGAGCAGAGTCAGTAAAACTCTTACACTTTTCTGATGGGAGTTAAAAATGGTACAAATACTTTGAAAAGCTATTTGGCAGTTTTTCACAGAGATAAACATGTATTTCTAGTATGATAGCAGGTCAGATTGAACTATTATAATCACATCTATCTTCTTTTGGCACAGCTACATGTGCATGTAGTGATAGATTATAATGTAGCTAGTAGTTATTAAAAGTTATTATACATTTCTGTTTTTGAAAATACTGTGTCTTTTTAATATTTTATTTTAAAGAGAAAAGAACAAAAACAAAATAACAAAGACAAAGACAGAAACAAAAACAAAACAACACAAAAACTATAAAAATGACACAGAATTTCAAAACAACATGATAAGAAATGAAGAATGGTTACGTATTACTTATTGTTATCTTCAAGGTAGTTGCTCAGATTACCAGGTATAGGTATGCAAGATTGATCAAGCAATTAAACATTAACGGTTCCTTTCAACAAACCAATAGAAATTAGTAGTACAATTATTTTAGCTATCTTGTGTGTATGCATGTGTATATACATATATATGTATAAATATATTTCCATTCCTTCTTTCTTTCTTTTCTTCTTTCCCTCATCCCAGTTGTTCTTTCCTACTCAGCAGTTTCTTTCCCTTTCACAATATTTATTGTACCTTTCAGTTTCTTTCAGGTTCTTACACTAGGGAGACAATATAGTGTTTACACATGTAGAAAATTCTGTGTCTTATGGGATACATCCCAAACAGAAGGATGCTGTACAAAGGCCCTCAAACCTTGGGTACTCCCCAGTTCTCCACACTTATCTCCCTCCTCCCTTCTTGAGCTACACGGAAAGTCAGACAGCTTTTCCCCAAGATTTTTCTTTCAGCGTGCACATCTTGGCCCACTCTTCCATGTGCTCAAGATTTTCCTCCTGACTCTTGGTCTCAGCCTAGTGAACCCTGTGTCACCCTATCAAACCTGTATCAATGTCCAGCCTCCTGAGGAGCCTTGGGGGCTCTCCCAGGTGTGGAACTCACTTCCTTCCCTGGGATCCTTTAGAATATACCACAGTTACTGATTTTAATGTCTCCACCACTGTTTGCCAAATAAAAAATCCCTTCGTGGAAGCCCTCTGAACTAATTTTTTTTTCTGTGTTTCACCACGAAATTCATGCTCCTTCCTATGGAAGGCATCGTTTTGTGGTCACTGCCTTTGTTTCTGACCTTATCCCACTTTCCCTTGTTATAAGGGCTCGAACACTCTGGCTTTCGCCTAGTTCCTTGCCACCAGTAAGTTCGATGGCAAGTGCTTCTCTACCTGCCTGCCCTGTGGAACTGGGTGGCATGTCCGCCCATGCCATGTTTCTGAGAGGGTACACCTCCCAACCATTGGGTTTCAGCTTACTTGTGTTCTTTTCAGAGTGGCTCACTTGGTCACATAGTACAAACAACCCCCATATTCACCCTCTGGCTTTTTTATTTTTCACCATACCCTATATTCTTCTTTCCTTGCTGTAGTCACAATTTTTTGGCACATTTTACTTATTTAATGTCTGGTCCACTGTGTAGGATGTAGCATGGTGGCTGGTACAAGTCAGGCATTACTAAATATAGCTTGATTGGGGGCAGCGTTCATCAGATGCATTAGCGGATGACTAAATAAATGACATAGCTCAATTTAAAGAAGATGTTGATAGAATTATTTAATCTATTGATATTATAAGATCCAAATACGTTGTGCTCAATTAAAAAGAATTATTACATTTTTATATTATAGAAATAATGTATGATTATTGTAGTCAAATAAAACAAGAAAGTTACAGGAAGGTTAATAATTTTTTTCTGTCCTCCTATGATGCCTCCCCTTTATACTAGGCAATGCCAATGGATTTTGGATGGGACTGTACTATCTCAGATTTTTACACATAGGCACATATACTTTGTTCTTGTATTTATATGCAAATGTGTAGGAAAGGTCTCTTTTTAAATGAAAACAATGGGATGATACTTTACACATTCTATAACTTATTTTTCCACTAGCCCTTTCCACTTAATGATGTATGAACATTCCTTCAGAAAATACATGCACCTCTCTTTGTTTTTGAGAGCTACATAGTATTTCATAGCACTGGTGTCATGGTACTTCAACCAATACCCTACTGATGAATATTGAAGGTATTTCCAACATGTTTCCATTATGCAGAAAATATCTCTATATACATTTTTTATACACTGAGTTCTCTCAAGTAAATGCTGGGAGAGAAAGCATGTGCACTTTAAAATAGACGCAAGCAGATTCTTTTTTAGAAGGGGAATTTACACTTCTTTGAGCAATACATGAATATGTCCATTTTTCTCTATCATAGTTGAGAATGGATGTTCCTGTTTCTAAAAATGTTTTCCAATATCCTGCTCTTTGATGATGAGAGCTTAAAGGGAAGTCCTCATTCTTTTGGCATCCTGTGTCCTCAGAACTTGGAGACACCTTTGTCCTGACTGCAGATGGAAAACGAACTCAAAGGAAGTGGAGATCCCAGTCCATTCTGTGGTCAGTTCACCTACAGACCATGGCTCAGTGCAGTTTCCTGAACATGCGTTAGATGCTTCTCTGAACACGTGAAGGTTGGGCATGGGAGCCTAGGGGTATTTGACAGGACCAAATTTAGTGTGAGGCTGTACCAGAGAGCTGAGATCTTAAATTCAACTGGACTACTTTACCTATAACCATTACAAGGAGGAGAGTGAGCTGCATCCAAGCTGGATCCACTGGAAGGATACTGGGAAGGAGAGGAATGGAGTCCTCACATTCAAGAACAATGGAGCAAAGCTCAAATGGTTCTTGTAAGTGGTGATCCATATTTTTTCTCTTCCTTCCCTCCTTCTTCTCTTCTTTTCTTTCTTTCTTTCTTTCTTTCTTTCTTTCTTTCTTTCTTTCTTTCTTTCTTTCTTTCTTTCTGATACAGGGTCTCACTATATAGTTCAGGTTGGCCTTGAACTCATTATATAGTCTAAGGTGGCCTTGTGGTGATCCTCCTGCCTCAGCCTCCCGAGTGCTGGGATTACAGGTATGCTCTGCTGTGGCCACAGTGATTCCTCTTTCAGAGTTTGGAGATGTTTTAGACGTTCCTTCATGCTTCAAGCTTCCAGCCTCTTCTCCTCAGTTGGATCCTGCATGCAACACCTCTCTTAGTTGGGAATTGTTCAGACAGCACTTCTGCAAAGTGTTGACTGATTTTGGAAAAGGTTGCTGGAAGAGAAGTTCTCAAGTTTCACTTTTTGTCACCGAGAGCTCCACTCACTAGGTAACACCTGTGGGGCAGCTGGCTGTGGTGTTGAGTGGTGAAGGAAGCCAGAACGCCTCCCTTAAGATGCCCTTCATACAGTTTTCCCCATAACATCACATAACTTTGCCTTAGCTCCACATGGTTTGAGCTAGTCTTACTAATTGTTTTCTTTCTTATCAACTCACTGTTAAAGTTGACCTCTTTCTTAAGAATCATACATTTGGAATTCTGATTGATATGTATGTATTAATTTGCAGAGAGAAAAATTGGCATCACTGTAGAATTATACAGCAAACCAAACAATTGTTCAGAACTATAATAAAGGAAAAGGTATTTCCAGGAATAGAAAAAAGTGAGAGAAATTACAGCTGAAAGAGCTACAAAAGAATAAAATTCATCAAGAAGAAAAATGAACATGGAGGGAAAAAGCAAGGTGCAAGAAGAAACTGGACAAAGAACCTGGGGAAATGTGCAGGCACTAATGAACTGTTTAGGGTAAAATCTACATGTACTTACTTCTTTGTGTGTAAGTAATATGATACAATTAAACTGATGAACAGTAAGATGGGCTCAGGCAGTTTTTGTGATTGGAAGCAAACTTTATGTCCTATTTGGAAGTGAGAGAGTGCTATTCAGTAAATTTGGACTTTGTGGGGAAAAAAAAGAAAGTCATATTAAATTAGTATGTCAGTGTTAATCATAGTTGAGATGTTTAGCAGTACCAGAAGTAAGAAGAGACTGCACTTGAAAGATTGATTTTAACATGTCAATTCTTTGCCCTGCCCTTTGCATGTGACTTTGCAGGCTCCTCCCTCAGTTCTTGGTCTGGGTTAGTCTGTGACTGACTGTCTTTAGAGAGAGTGCTGTGGAAGTGACATTGCTCCATTTTGAATTCAGGTCTTAAAAAGCTTTGTGTAATTCTAGACCCTAAGTACACCATGTGAACCAGTCTGGGCCCCTTGGATGATGTGAGACCTGGGTCTAGTTGCATCTGTGGTCACTGCCAACAGCCAACCAACACCAAACATGGGATTGAGGCCACCCTAGAGTGGTTGCCTCCCAAGCAGCCTACCATCTGTCCTAACTGCCAAGCATGTCTAGGTAAACCTGGCCAGGCCCATCCACAGACTCATGAACATCCTTACTTTTTAAAGCTATTGCACTTCTAGTAGGTTTATTAAATAGTAATAGATAATGAGAATGCTGCGTGATGCAGTAGAAATGTTCACAAGTAAGATATAAGTATGGACTGATATTGGCTATGCAATATAGCTTCACAACATATAAAGCTAAAATTGATAAAATTAGAAGGAATATCGATATAGGCATGCTCTTAAGAGGCAATTTTTAATCTATTTATTTCAGAAGTGTATAGGTCAAAGAACTACCAACTCTTTGATAATGCAGGAGTTTGAAAACTAAGAATTAGCTCCAAATTATAGCTATTTTAGAAAATGCACCTATTTTCATACATGCACAAACAGAACATTTATAAACACTGGCCAAATATTAAGTCAAAAATATTTTAACAAAATCTAAGACAGTGTATAAACCAAATTCCTGTCCAAAATACATTTAAATGTAAATTTGGACTAATTAAAAAGCCACTCTTCTTGTGTCTTTAAACAATTATAGTAGAATTAGAAAGAATTTTCAATATTAAAAGTCAAGATTTATAGCTTTAATCATGCTTTAAAAGCTACAGATATGTGAATTACATCTCAAATTAAAACACAGAGAACATAAATCACAAAATACACAGTGAAAGAAGTCCCCACGGTAGCAATAAACTGAAAGCAATACACGAGAAGCCTGCAGACATGGGAAATAGAATAAAGGAAGTTGTAATGCCATAAGAAAAAGCAAATAATCCAGGGGATAGAGTACTGATAAGCTTTCATGCAGCAAATAACAGTTCCAAACAATATAAAGCAGAATTTGAAAAAATGCAAGAGAATCAACAAGTATGTCATCATCAACTACTCAGTCTCTTCCTAGAGATCAAACCAAGATGATCCAACCTATGGAGACAAAAATACACATGTATAATTATTTGCAATAATATGATTATCTCTTTTGAAAATTCAGCAAAATCTCCAAATTATAGTAATAAATTTGGTAGTATTATAAAGAAGAAACACATGATCAACGTTAAAACTTAGGAGCACTCCTACATACCAAAAAGCCAGTATCAAAATTAGAAAATAAAATATTAGTAGAGTCTAGAAAAAAATCAGATTTATACCTAGAGAGGTACTTGAATAAAAGTAATGAAAATCAGAAATGTTCTTTATAACAAAAGTTAACAGTATTGCTTAAGGTTATAAAGAAACACTATACTAACCCATTCTCTAAAATAAACTTTAATAGAAATTCAGACTTTAAATGTATAGTTCTTTTAAAAAATGTTATAGTTTCAAAGAAGAAAAATACGACATCAGAAATTTGAATCTTTCTTTAAGAAGAAAATTAGCTTTAAGTATAGGAAAACTTTAAAACAAATCTCTGGTAGCGATTATATTTGGTTTATTCTACTTTTGCACTAAGTGCTCTAGTTTTTGTTATTTAAATATTAAATATGTAATAGTTAAATTATCTTTACCAATACCTTATAAGATTGAAGAAAAGATCTCAAAAAAGATTTAGTTTGATCAAGCTTTGTTATCTATAAGTAGTTGTGGGTTTCTCTGAAAAGCAAAGCAAATCAAAACACACAGTACTAAGTGTCCTAAAAGCTGGGTAACAAATACAAAATAGTATTTTTGTACTATTCTTAGATTGATAATTGGATATATTGATTTATAGTAACTATTAATCAATTTATATATTGATTTATTTTATATTGATTTATATCTATGTAAATATAGTTATATTTATATTTATTTAGATATTGATTTATAGATATATTCATATATATATGAAAAAGCATCTGAAACTTGATAAAAATAAAATTGAGCATATGATCTGAAGAATATAATGAATATATCATTTAAAAATAAATGTGATATTTCTCAATTTTTCAAGTACCTTGTAAATAATATAATGAGATGAGTAATGTAGAAAAAGACTGACACATAAATTAGGAGCTTGATATGTGATGGAGTGATAACTATTTCATAAATATTTAATATATGAGGCTGACACAATTAACTTATCAGAAGGAAAAAAGATGGATTCCTTACTTTTGCAATTTATACAAAATAATTCCCTATGGCTTAAATTTCCAAAGGTAAAAAGGAAACTCACTCAACTTTAGAAGCATACACAGAACAAGCTTTGGGGTCAGTGGCTGTTCTAGTTTATACAGGTGAGGCCCTGTTGTGATTACAAGTGGAGCATGGGATGATAGACCCACTACACTACAGCAGTGTTCTGACTCATGCCATAGTTCGGCTGAGTGTTCAATGGGCAGCCTTCTATACAAGACTCCAGGAGTAAAAATCTTCTTACCTAGTGGTTCCACCTTACCTTAGGACTTGGCGGTTAGTTATGGATTTTCTGTACCTATCTTATTAATGAAGGGAAAAAAAGAACATGAGGAGATTATGCAAGAGCTTTCAGGGACTACTCCTAGATGGACCTGGTCGTGTCTAGCACTCCACCGGTCAGCTGCAGGGGTGCGGCCCTGGAGGATGCTGTGCTGTGGGCTGGGAACATGTCACAAAGAAGGGAAAGTGGGTTTTGGCAAGCAGTTAGCCAGCTTCTGTCCCAAGACAGTATTTTCTCAGATAAGATTTTAAAAATCTGAAGTTGTAAATGAAAATTTTGATAAATTTTGATCACATTATGAGTTAAAGTTCTTAATGGGAAAGGCAACAGAAACCAAATTAAAATATAAGCTAGAATTGGAAGATGATACAGCAATGCTTACCAGAGATAGACTTAGTGTGCAGGGTACACATGGATGCGTACAATCTATGACTCAGTATAAAATGGGCAACAGGTAGTGTATGCACAGGCATTCACCAAAGAAGGGAATTGACTGTCATTTAAATAGAAGATAAAATATTAACCATACCAGTAATCACAAATGCAAATTAAACAGCAGTATAAGAACCCATAAAATTCAGATTAAAAATTCTGAAAACACCAATAGTTAAGAATAAGGTATAAGGGATAAAAACTTTGGTATATTGCTTATGGAATTATAAATTTCTACAACCACATTGTTAAAAATACAGTTTGGTAGCACCTAGAAAAATCGAACACATGCACATGGTAGAGAATATACTTGGCATTTCCATGTCTAAGTATAACCTTGATGAAATTTTCATGTGATTATGAGGAGAGTCATATAAAGGTATTCACGGAAGTAAATAGTAGCATGAATCTAGAAGCAAGGTACCTGTCCATCAATGGCTGAATAGAGAAATGAATACAATTATTCATAGCAGTTAAATGAATTAAATAGATTTATGTATATCAATGCAAATGTATTTTAAAATTTTAATATTGACTAAAATAAGAAAGTCACAGAAGGATTAATATAATGTATCATTTAAATCAATTACCTGTGAATATTTATGGATTCACCTTTATTACAAAATTATGCTTGTATGGCCTGGAGGACCTGCATGAAATTCATGGTAGTGAGTACCTTTGGGAGCGGATGGGAGTTAGAATGGGGAGTGTGACACATAGTATTCTAACTTCATATATTTTTGCATCTTTAATTATTATTTTTTTACAAAAGTAAAGCTGGAACCAAGAATGATGTCCTTTAAAAACTACAGATGGTTATTATAATATTTGTAATATTTTATGTGCTTTCAATATTTTAACTTGCCATAAGAAGTCTACACTTCATCTCCATTTACCGTATGCCTCACTATTAGTATTATTTGGTCTTTGAACTTATAGAGAACCCTTGCTGCTCCTCCTCGAGGCCCAGGAGGTTTATATTTGTAATCCCATGGAAAAGTTATTAGAATTCTAGCAAGTTAACTCCAATCTACCACTTCCAGTGCAACCAATGGCAAGAGTGAAGACACTAAGTCATACCTGTAGCTATGCAGAGCCAAGGGTTCCTACGTCCAGTTACAATGATGGCTAACTGGAATGAAGGGCTTGACCCAGGGCCAAACCCAGGTTTTATTAATTCATGAAGAAGGGAGTGGCTTGAGGATGAGTGACTGTGAGAATGGTGGGAAGCATGTGGGTGCTGTGAGCTGAGCTAGGCAGGAGTCCTGAAATCACCTCTGAAGTACAGAGAGAGAGAGAGAGAAAGAGAGAGAGAGAGAAGAGTAAATCTGCATAACAAAATTGAGGTAGTATGTATTGTTTTGGGATTGGTGCTTCAGCTCTGATATGTAATCTTTTATGCCCTGAGAAGCCATAGCTTTTTATCTTGAGGCTCAATCCCAGCTGACAGTGTGGAGCATGGCTCCACATATTTTATTTTGGAGCTATGGGGGATGAAGAAAACACTTCCCTGTCATCTTTGCTTCAAAGAATATTTATTTGCACGTTGGCTGGACTGATTTGCATTGCTTAAAGCCAATTGAAGGCATAAGGAAAAATCCCAGCTAGCTTTGCTCACATCAATGCGTGGAAATAGGGCCAGGTTCAGCCAAAATGGAGCAGTTGTGTCTCCTTCTAGAAGAGTCACCTACTTGGTCCTTCACAAGAACTAACATCATTTTATCTCTTACAAGAAATCATGAATTGAGTTTTCTTTGAGAAAAACATGAACTGGGTTTGTGCATGAAATATTAACAAACCATTGTACCCTTGGATCTAAACAGTTCTCTGTTGGTAAGTATTGTCCCAATTTCTATCCTGACCAAAGAGGATTAAGAGGGATATTTTGAAAAACAGATCAGTCACATCTGGACAAAATAACATCTCAAATAGGATGAAGGGGTATATGCATTGGACTCAAAGTAGAATAAAACCATAGCTGCCATTTTCCGGATCTGCTGGGGTGAAGGGGTCCCAGCTTCACCGGTATCAAAGGAGACATAACAGAAAGTCTCCATTCAGAACACCGGGAAGATACTGCAGTCAGTCATGGCTCCAGTATAGCTGGATAACCAGTTTGGTGATTTGATTAGAAAAGGATTTGACTCTGGGAATTACTACTTGAAGAACTGTTGACACTGTTGGAGAGGTCAACTCTAGGCTGGATATATATGAAGAAATCCCAGAAAAACACTGTAGAACTGGCCTGATGAGGAAGGGAACTATGGTGTCTGCCTTAATCTGTGAGCTGTGTGTCTTAATTTAACTTCCTCAATGGCAGAACCTGAGATGAAGATTTGGGTGTTGATAGTTCTCATGGAAGGTAGAAGTCAGGATGAAAGACTGGGAAACTGAGGTAGAGAAGAGGGGAAAGTTAATAAAATGTACATTAAAGGGCAGATTAGCACTGCGGACCTTCCCTCTGGGGACACTTCTAGGAATAAGTAGGATGCACCTCAGAAGCGTCCCTTCCAAGATGAGAGGATGGTGCACTTATCTGTGACACTTATTCCTGTAGGTTGAAGCTTGTCTATGGGGATATTAACATGGGTTCCACCTCTATGGGCTGGGTAATCTTTCATGACTCTGGGAGAAGCTCTAAGGCAAAAAAAACCCATACAGATACCATGATGAAGGCTTGATTTAGACAGATGGCATGAAGAGATGTATTATGCAGCATAAAAATGTTGTCCTCCTGCGAATCACATTCAACTTTTTTTTTTTTTACATTCAACTTCTTAGTAGTTGGTTCCAAACATACACTACCCTCAGTAGTCTTGATCTAGAGATCAGGAAGATGCTCCTACAATTGTTGGCTGAGAGTTATGTGATCCTTGCTAGATCTGCTCCAGAAAAATGATGGCCTACCCATTGCCTCCTCTTCTCCTTGTTAGAGATAGTCAAGAATGAGTTATACCCAGAACCTTAGCTTCAGGAGACTCATGGAGGTGTAATTTTTAGATTTCTAGCATATGCATGACCAGAAGAGACCTTAGAATGTTGGTAGAGATATCGAAGCAGTTGGATTATCAGTATCAGCCCCACTTAGTCTGACCTGCTGAGCTTCCTTTCCCATTTCTTTTGTTTTGTGATTTTGTTTGGGTAGCATCTTCCTTGAAGCCATCTCTGTCCACCACCAGGCCCTTCTCCATATTTAGCTGTAAAAGAGACCACTGTCTTTTGGGGGCTATATCAGCAATCCCTTCAACACTCTAAGTGCTCCCTCTTTTGTGCTTTCAGTTCTTATTGCAATTGCAAGTCTACAATTATTTTAACAACTGTTGATTGGTTATCTATTTCTCTGTGGGACGAGAGTTCTAAGGGGGCAGGATCATGTTCCTGGATTGTTACTATTGTTCCTGGGGCCTGGAATATGCTTGACATTAATACACGGGCACTTAGGGCATCTTATTTGAATAAATGAATGGAAAAGATAAGCACCTGAGAGTGTTTTCTTTGTCTATATGTGCATACTTTATCAGAGTCCAAGGAATAAAACAACTTACAGACAACATTGCTTTTGAAAATAAGGACAGTGAAAGAAAGGCCTAGTCTGAAATGAGTAAATTATTCCACTGAAGGAATGTGATATTTTTGGCTCCTGCATTAACTAAGGGCTGCTATTTCCAGTCCTGGGCTGGAACAGACATCAGTGAGCCAGGCATGCGGCCATAGAATAGATTCAAGAAGAAAAGGCAGCTTGTTAATTTCCTACTGTGATTGATTTTGGAAATCTAAAAGCAATATGCTGTGCAGAATAAGAAAAAAAAATCAGGAAAGAAGAATAATTTTCTTATGTGATCCTGGGGAAGGAAAATTTCACAATAATTAGGTTTAAAGGAAAAATATATGGCCTTGGGATTGGGAGGTACATGATTCCCTCTGAGGTCCATTCTAGTTTTAGCTTAGTACATGCTCTGAATAGTTACAGATTTTCTTCATTGATTGAATGGGGACCTTAGTTGATTGAATAATGACATCTAGCATTATTTGAGCAATGTTATTTTCATAAAACGTTTGAGTTATATTTTCCCTTCTAATACTTAGAATAAGCCTTTATAGCAAATATTGTTATGCTTGTTTTCTAGATTAGAAAGAGTAACTTCTCCATGATTCTTAGGGAGGTTAATGATCCACCCAGGTCTGATAATTGACAAGTGGAGATTTCCTGTGCATGGTGCCTGACTCCAGAACACAGGCTCTCAACCATCGTGTGGAGCCTCAGGTTACGAGGTCAGCAGACTGGGTTCAAGTTCAGCCTTTCCTTTTCTTTACAAGTTGTGGGACTAAAGGTGGCTGTCTTGCAACTTCCTCAACATTAGATTATAGTTTATATTTTCTTTGCAGAGTTGTTAGAATCTGAAACAAATATAGAGCACTAGTATACAATATATACAGCCTATAGTCTTGTAATTTTGTGTTGACTATGAGCTTAGATAGTAGAAAAGAAAAGCGCTTAGGATCTGGTGAGGGGGCATGGAAAAGGCAGAGAGAATCTTCACTGCTGATTCCCAACAGTTAGGCTCTGAACTCTACCTTTTTCATACTTTGTCCTCCCTAGATTTGTAGAGTGGAGCCCTGCTCCTGGAGCTCAGTGCTAATTTTAGGGTACTGCTTGCATCTCCATGGAAGGTGCTACTCTCAAAGGTTTTTATCTTATTCCAGTAAATTTCTTGTGATAATCCAGATAGTGAATATATCCATCAACTCCCATAATTTCCCTTTGCAATCTCTCCTTCTAGCCCCTCTTTCATGATGGAGACCACTACAAAGCAGCCCTGAGCAGGACTTAAATTAACCAGTGGGCTTTTCACGTGAACTTGTGAATCTGTCCAAAGCCTAGGCCGTTTGTCTGGAAATGGGCTGTGGACTCATAGTAAGTGATCCTCTGAGAGTTAGTAATCCCTACGGAGGCCTGTAATGGTGGATGAAGCTGGAAAATCTCAAAGGATAAGACAAGGTCTCAGCCAAGGACACTTGGATCTGATCTCAACTAGCTACAGACTGTAGCCTCGGTTATCTCACTCTTGGGTGGATTAATTTAATACCTTACTTAGAGAAGTCCTTGAGCAGTTCTGCTCTTCTTGAGTACCCCCTCCCTTTTTCTGATAACTGAATAAATACAGACCACCAAGAGAAGGTCTTGGTCTTAGCCCTGACAGAATCTTGAATTCTGTGAGAGGGCGTTGATCCTCCTGTATCTGGTTAATAATATCCCTCTGTTATTGTGAGCTGATCAGATCTGAAATCTCCCTACCAAGTGTACAGCAGAGGCTAAATAAAAAGAGGAGAATGGAATGATTTCAGAGCTTCAGGAGGATCAAAGCCCTCTCACAGAATTTGAGATTCTCTTGGGGCTAAGACCAAGACCTTCTCTAGGTGGTCATATTTATTTGGTTATCAGAAGAAGGGAGGCTAGTACTCATGAAGGGTGGAATTACTCAAGGACTTCTCCAAGTAAGGTATTAAATTAATACTTATTGAGGATTAAGTTAATCCATCCAGGAGTGAGATGCCTGAGGCTATAGTCTTTATCTAGTTGAGATCAGACCCAGGTGTCCTTGGCTGTGATCTTATCTTATCCTTTGAGGCTTTCTGGCTTCATCCACCAGGCTTTAGTAGGGATTAGTGACTCACAGAGGTTCACTTACTATGAGTCTGTCGTCCACTTCCATACAAGCAGCCTAGGCTTTGGACAGATTCACAAGTAAACATAAAAAGCCAATTGGTTAATTTAAGTTCTGCTCAGAGCAGGTTTGTAGTGGTCTCCATTAGTCCTGGAGCCCTGAAATCATTCCATTTGCCTCTTTTTATTTAGCCTTTATTGTACACTCATTTGGGAGATTGCAGACCTGATCAGCCTGCAATAACTAAGGGGTTTTATTAATCCAATACCTTCATATCCCTAGACAATCACTGATAAGTTGTCCCTGTGGAATCATTCCTGTTTTCTAGAATTTTATGTATATAATGTGTACTCATTTTTGTCTGGATTTTTAATACCAGCATAAATGATTTTGAGATTCTTCCATGTTGGTGAATCAATAGTCATTCCTTTGTATTGTTGGTTGGTATTGCCTTGAAGGTACCATGGTTTTCAGAGTTCTTTTGATCTTTATTTTTTAACAGCATTATTGAGATAAAAATGATATACAAAAACTGCATGTGTTTGATATATAGAACTTCAGGAGTTCATGCATAGTTGCACACTGTGAATCCATTAGTAAAGTACTATGCATACCTTTTACCTATGGTCTCCTTTCAGCTCGCCCCTTTTTTGGTGGTAAGAGCATAATATGAGTTCTACCTCTTGATATTTTTATGTGCACAATACCATATTGGTAACTATAAGCACATGTTGCACAGCAGAAACCTACCACCTATTCATCTTGCATATCTGAAACTCTATACCTATTGAACAACTTGCCACGCCCTGCCCTGCCCCTGACAACCACCACTCCTTGTTCCAACTACCTTGAAAATAACAATACACAATATAACAGTCATTGTTGATTTCTGTTCTCATGAGTTTGTCTGTTCTATATATCTCATGTAGCCAGTATCATACAGAATTTATCTCTCTCTGACTATTTTTCACTTTGCTCAATGTACTGCAGGCATATCCGTGTTATTGCTGAATTTTTTTTTTAAACAGGTTCTTGCTGTGTAGCTCAGTCTAGCTTTGAACTCTCAGTGATCCTCCTGCCTCAGTCTCCCAAGTACTGGGATTGTAGGCATGTGCCACCACCCGCAGCTTCCATGTTGTTGCAAATGGTAAGATTTCTTTTAAATGTTGAATCATATTGCTTTG
Source organism: Chinchilla lanigera (assembly GCF_000276665.1). Classification (NCBI taxonomy): domain Eukaryota; kingdom Metazoa; phylum Chordata; class Mammalia; order Rodentia; family Chinchillidae; genus Chinchilla; species Chinchilla lanigera. Next base: position 5,443,482 of record NW_004955461.1, read on the forward strand.
TATGAGTATGTATATGCCACATTTTTAATCTATTTACCCATCAAGGGACATTTAGATTGTTTCTGTATCTTAGTTATCACAAATAATGTTGTTATATACATGAAAGTACATATATATGAAATTCAATTTCTTTTGGATCTATATCCAGAAGCAGGATTGCTGATTCACATGGTAATCTATGCTTAATTTTTGCGGAACTTCCAAATTGTTTTCTGTAGTTGTTGCACTATTTTACCTTTCCAAGAACAATGTTTAAAGGTTCCAGTTTTTCCAGAAGCTCTCCAATGTTTGTATTTTCCCCTTTTGATAAAAACTATTCTAGAAGTTGTGAGGGGATATCTCACTATGGTTTTGACTTACATGGCCATGATGATTAGTGTTGTTGAGAAGCTTTTCATACACCCACTGGCCATGTGTACATTTTCTCTGGAGAAGGATCTATCCAAATCCTTTGTCCATCTAAATATTGTTTTTTTTTCTTTTGAATGATAGGAATTATTTACATATTTTGGATATAAACGTTGTATTGGCCAGCTCTCCCTTTACTAGAACAAAAAAAACTATACCTGAAAGAGGAGGTTTAATTTTGGCTGTTTTAAGGTTTCAGTCCAAGGCTGGCTGGCTCCAAGGCAGAAACATCATGGTGGAAGGGCATGGAGTAGCCAAACTACTCTCTTCATGGCAGCCAGGAACCAGAGCGCAGGGCAGGAGAGCCATACACAGATGTGCCCTTCAAAATCATGACCAGAGACCCAACAGGGCCTCACTTTCTAGCAGCACATTGAGCTAGGAATACCAGTGGTTGACTCCCCTGATTAGTATAGCACCCCCATGATCCAGTCATCTCTCTAGGAGGCTGGCAATTAAGATGAATTGGCACAAATTCTTAGTTTGCAAATATTACCTCCCATTTCATAGGTGCCTTTTCACTCTGTTTCCTTTGTTGTACAGAAGCCTTTTAGTTTTGTTTTAGGTTAAATATTCCTAAGTAATTTAAGTTGACTTTTATTGTTTGTGCTTTTGATGTCATATCCAAGAAATCATCACTAAGCTTATGTCATGAAGCCAACACTCACCTGCTGATGGACCTTAGGGTTGTTCCCATTGTTAGTATTTTTTTGATAATTGCAATTAAGGCCCATATGAACACTCATATATATAAATTTTCATTTATTGTATATAAACATTTAAATAATTGTGTAGTAGATAAATGTTCAGCTTTGTAAGAAACTGCTAGACTGCTTTTTTTTGTTGTTCTTTTTTCGCTAGTACCAGGAATTGAACTCATGACTTTGCGCTTGCCAGGCAGGCACTGTGCCGCTGAGCTAAATCCCCAGCCCCTGGACTGTTTTAATTACATATGTTTTAATGTCTTCCTCACATAGGTGCTGTACTCCCATCGTTAAGGTTACTCCCAAGTATTTATTATTCTTTGTTGCTATTGTAACTGTGAGATTTTTGCAGCATTTTAAATTACAACTAATCGTAGCTTTTAGACTAATGCAGGCATTAGTTTAGACTTAATGCAGGCTATTAGTTTCTGTAGATTACTTTTTAAATAATCTGCTATACTATTTTATTCTTTGAGCTAGTTTAATTTATGATTGATATTTCTGAAAATAGTTTTTCTCATTTACAATTATTACTTTTTATCATCAATTCTCATTTTGGTTTGCTTTGGCTAATTCTGTTGGCTAATTGAATGTTCTTTCCTTGTTTCTGATCTTAGTGGAAAAGGCCTAATGTTTCCTTACTAAGTGAGATGCTGTTAAGAAAATATTTCAGCAATTTTTATTTTCTTGGATGATTAATTGGAAATATGTGTTGAATTTTGATACTTTTCACACATCTCTTAAAATAATATTTTTCCTCGGATACAAAATTTTGATGGATTATGTTAGTATAATTCCTAATATGAAACTACCCTTCTATTCCTGGTATAAATATCAAGGTTACTTGCCTTGAAGAAATTGTGTGTGTGTGTGTATGTGTGTGTGTGATGGGTATGGAAATTTTTTGTGGCAGTAGTTATCCCAGTACTTTAGACATATCACTCCATTGACTTGCCTTTGTAATTTCTGTTTAAAAGTCAGCACCCGAGTTTATGGCTGTTCCTTTGAAGGTGAGTCATTTTTCTATCCAGTTGCTAAGACTTTTGCTTTATCTTTTTTTAAAAGTAGTTTTGGCATGGTGTACTTAGATGTAGTTTAAATTTATACCATGTGTAGGTTAAATAGTTTCAATAGTTTGGAAAACTTCTCAGTCAAACATTTATTATGCCTCATCTTTCTCTCTCTTCTCCTTTTGAGATTTTAATCCCAGAGACTCCTTAAATATTTTCAATATGTCCCATGTGCCTCATGCTCTTTTCTGCACTTTTCACCTTAAATTTCTTTCTAAATGTGTTTTAATTTGACAGTCCTATAGTAATTCCAGAGCACTAATCCTTGTGTTAGCTGTTTCTAATATGTTATTAAAACTGTTACTGTATTTGCCTGTTTCACTTTTTGTTTCTCTATTCCCATTTGATACCCTTAAAAGAGATTTCAATTTTTGATATTTCCCACCTTTTCATCTAGCCCTTGAGTGGATTACTCTTGGTGGTAGTAAAGTTTGTATCTGATAAACTCCATATGAGGATAACCCAAGGGTCGACTTGGGTCATTTTTTTTTGTCTCCTTGGTTTTTGTTCATGTGTTTATTTTTCCTGGCATGCCTATACATTTTTGATTGAATGCTAGATATTGTGCATTAAAACATGCACAGGCTCTGGGTGAAGTGATCTGTCTGCAGATAGGATGCACTAATGCTCCTGTGGCTGGCAGTTGGAGCATGGAGATATCATGGTCCCAGGTGAGGCTAGTTTTTGGGCTTCAGGACTGGTTGAATTTAGGGTTTCTCTTCATTTTTATCATTTGTTTCAGTAGAAAGACTTGGACATCCTTGATGGGACTTGGAGTCCACTTTCTGTCTCTCTAGCACTCTGATGCCAAACATCCTTTTCAACATGTTTTAATGTTTCTTAGAACTTGTTTGCAGTACATAATGATGACATTCATTGTGGGGACTTGGTACACGTACATAACACATCTTAATTCTTTTTTATCCCTTCCCTCCCATCTCTTTGTTCCCTTCCCTTTTGTAAAAGATCTATCTCTCTGTTTCCTATTATCTAGCTTTTATTTTGCTCTTTAATTTATTTATACTTATGAATATCCTTTTATATTTCAGCCTTTATTAGGCTCTCTTTTACTCTGTGTGTGTACATAGGCCGGCATGTTACCTTATTTCTCAAAAGAAAATTTCATGCAGAATTTTGGATTCCTTTCTCTAGGATTCCTTTTCTTCTGGGACATGGGTCCCTCGTTCCCAGACTGCTTTATTAGCCCTCAGCTGACATTTCCATCTATCCACCCAGGGACACTTCCACACATTTTCCACTGCTGCTTTCTTGCTGACTTCTCTGCCTGTTCTGTGAACTAGCAAATACCCTAAGGGATGAAAACAGCATCAAACTCAGGACTCAGCTGCAGTGCTTTCCTTTGGGATGCAGTGGGGAGGAGTTTGGCCTCTTGAGGCCCAGCCACCTTGATTGAGCTCTGATTCTTTCAACAGCTTCCTGTGTTTTGAATTTATCCAGATTTTATAGCTGTTCTCTGTTGGGAGACTTAGTTTGATACAAGCTCTGCTATTATAGGGGAAAGCAGAGTTCCTCCTGAGTTCTTTAAATAGGTCCACTTTGTATAAAACATTACCTATTTTAGCCTTGTTCTAAGTAATAATACTCACAAAATGACTGGTTGGATGGGCTAGTGCAATTTTCTTTAAGAATGAAAATATATCAAAGTAAATATAGATTAAAATTCATCTGTGTGCCTTTAAAAATTATTTATAGGTATTCCACACTTTGGAAAAAAAAATTGTTTTCTGGAACCTCCCCAGAAGGACAGTCCTAAGATTTTTCCTCTGCACAGGAAATTCACTGGGTTTTCTCAGATCCAGCTTTGCTGCTCACCTCTTGCTATAGTCTGAATATGCCCTCCCCTAATCCATTTGTTGAAGCCTAATCACCTGTTTTCTAGCATTAGGAGGTGAGCTCTGTAGGAGGTGACCAGGTCAACTGAGGGAGCTCCCACAGATGGGATTAGTGACCTTGGAAAGGAGGTGTGACTAATGCTCCATCTGTGAAGCAGATGAGTAAGCCTTCACCAGACACTGCTGCCTTGAACTTGTGCTTTCAGCTCCTAGGCCTGTGAAAAACTATTTTCTACTATCTTAAAATCACCCAGAATAAAATACTTTTTTATAGCCACCCAAAGTAACTAAGACACTGCTGGACACATGTGGGCAAGTCATGTAACCCCTCTGGGTGTCATTTTTAAAAAGAAGCAACTCAATGTTCACAAACTAGCTTCTAGTACTGGCAATCCCTGGGATATTGGGAACAGCCACTGGCTGCTGAGGACCTGGCTGTTGACCCTGACTGAGCTGGCATGCCTTGGCTGACTCCCTAGGTTTTAGGATTTTCTCCACTGCTTCTGTCTTGGGATACTGTCTTTCTTTATCGCTGGTGAACATCAAGATTTCGGACATCCAAGCAGTGTTCAGATGGAGAGCATATTCAGGTCAGGAGATGGAGCTGGGCTGACCCTGAGCACCCCTTTGGAAGAAGTGGTCTTTCTGCTTTGACTAAAGGGACTTTTTACATAGGGCTTAGTTATGGTTTACATCTGGATGTCTCCCCAAATCCTCATGCACTCATAAATGGGCCTTTGGGAAGGTGACTGGATCGTGGGGTTGTGATACATTAGTTGACATGAGCTTATGCTACATGTGATGTTGAGAGGTGAAGCCTGGCTGGGGGAGGTGGGTCACTGAGGGTGTGACAGGAAGGGTCTATGTCCTCCCTCTTCCTTGATCTTGCTCTCTGCCCTGCCACCACGTCATGAGTTGTTTCTCCTCTGCACTTGGAGCCAGCTAGCTATGGACTGAAACTTCTACAAACTATGAGCTAAAATACACTTCTCTCCCTTTAACTTGTGGGTGTCAGGTATCGTGTCTCAGCAATGAGAAAGCAACTAAGACATCCCTTTTGCAGGTATCTACTTTGTGGCTTAAAACACATCACCTGAGTAGATGGTTTTCTGGGGCTAGCACCTGCTGCAACTATGGAGTTCTGTGAAGAGAAGGTGCCTAGACTGTTTGTGTTCTCCAAATTCATGTGCTAAAACCCTAATCCCAGTGTGATGGTGTTAGGAGTTTCCTCCTTTGGAGGAGGTTAGGTGTGAGGATGGGATTAGTGTTCTTGTAGAAAGAGGCCAGAAAGCTACCACTCTTTTTCTGCCATGAGAGGATACATGCAGAAGTTGGCTGGCAGTGTGCCACCAGAAGCAGATCCTCACTAGAACCTAACCATGCTGTCACCATGACCTCAGACTTCTAGCCTCCAGGGTTCTGAGAAATAATTTTCTGTTGGTTATAAGTTACCAGTCAGTGAAGTTTTGTTATAGCAGCCTGAGTGACTAGGACAGATAAGTTGTCAGGCTCAGGACTTGAATTTGATTCCAGGCTCTTCTGCTGACAAGTGGTGTCACTTTAGGCAAGCCCTTTAACTTCCCTGGTCCTCCCCTCCTTCTTTTAGACATCAATACCCAATGTTCCAGATATCAGTGTCCTGCACAGCCCTTAGGGTTGCTGTGAGAATCCACAAGAAGCCACAGGAATGGTTACCTATGGGGTGGAGTGGGTGGTGTAAACAGAGACAATGTGTAAGTAAGAGCTCTCAACACTTGCCTTGTTGAATAGTTTTTGGTTTTGAACCAAGTGTATTGTAAATGTTATAGCTCTCTTTACTAATTACTGCTATTGTCAGCAGTCCGTGGATGCAAAAGTGTCAAACAAACATAACTATCTGAATCTTGATGGCTTTGAACTCCCTGCAGTTGCATAGCTGATGAGCCCAGTCTTTTGAGTCTGCCCTTCTGATCACAGCACCTGCATACAGTGCCGCTCAAGCTGTGATCAGCTGATTGGAGTACACGTGGTCTACATCTTCATTTTGCAGGTTGAGATTTGCTTACTTTTTTTTTTTGTTTTTCTCCGGTACCGGGAACCGAACTCACAACCTTGCGCTTGCCAGGCAGGCGCTTTTTGCCGCTGAGCTAAATCCCCAGCCCGAGATTTACTTTCTTAATCATCTTGGGACATCATCTTTTCTTCTTTTCTCAAACTTCTCTCAAGTCTAAAGGTTCCTATTAGAGAACTGGATGAGGCCCTTTAATCTTTAATCACTTGTGGCTGGGGCAGGGATGGGGCGTACAAGGTGGAAGCTGCTGTATCTGGGGACGAAGTGCACCTCTGCAGGCTCAGGACTCAACTTTATCAGTTCATCTGGACAAAAGCAGTTGTACAGCCTGTCGCATCTCCAAAAACCAGCTGGATGCACCAATCAACAATTTCCTCTCTGATATTTATACAGTGTAAGAAGGAGGACAGAGAGCACTCACGTAGCACTCCCTGAGGGAGAAGTGCCAACTCCACAGATAAAATCACTGACCACAGGGAAGTCTGGGGAGTGTAAAATTGAATACAGATGCATAGTTACAGAGGATATGTGCACTGGGGCATTGTAAAATATATTTTCCTCTTCTTTGGAAACATTCTTGTTCATTCGTTTATTTATTTACTTCACATCTCTTGAGTCTGGGATGCCCTTGGAAATGGAAATGTCAGAGTGAATATATTTCAGTGTATGTTCTTAAGAAGGTTCCAGTGAAGTGGAGAAGATGGACAAAACTAGCACACTTGGATCTCCCTCATCCTAAGATGCTAGTGAATTTAACATTTACTCATAGCTTATGAGAATGAAAGAAACATTGTATTAAATATATACAGTATTTCAAGGAGACACTTCAATTTAGGAATATTTCAGTGGGAAATATTCTATGCATATTCTATGCATATTCTATGCATTTCTGAGAACTGAGGAGATGCAGTTCTCCTGAGAGCATGTGCCGTGTTGGGATGGAATCGCAAACTGTAGTGGAAAGGAAGATGGTGGAGGTTGTTCCAGCCCCCATTAGCAGCAGTGATCAGCTCACAGTGATTGCTATGGCCCATAGTTTTGAGTCCTTCAAAACTGATATATTGAAACCTAATATCCAATGGGAGGTGTTAGGCCATGAGGGAGAATGTCCCCACCCTCATGAATGGGTGACTGAGTTTAAGAGTGCTTATTTATTCCTCACCATGTGAAGACACATGGAAGGTGTCATCTGTGAGGAATGAACACTCAGCAGTTGTTGCATCTGCTGACAGCTTGATCTTGGAGAGCTCAGCCTTTAGAATTATAAGAAGTACACTTCTATTGTCTATAAATTCCTGGTCAAAGGCATTTTATTACTGTCATCCAAATGTACTGTGACAGTGATCATTTCACACCTGTGCTTTTGAGATTTTTTATTTTGAGAATAAAGACCTGGAACTCTTACATGGCAGTTGAGAATTCTTTCCCAGAATCGTGCTGGGGAAACCTCTTCACAGCCCTTTTCTAACACATGAAACAAGCATCAGAAACAAGCTAGAGCATGACCACAAAGGCTGCATGAGCTTGTTTCAGGGCAGGGCATCAGGGCGTCCTCTCTTTGCTGTGACACTAGCTCTGGACTTTGAGCAGGTGAAAGGAGGACAGATGACAGTGATGACTGTCTCAGAGGATGGTTCTGGGGACATGTAAGAGAAGAACCTAGCACATTTTCTGTCTGTTTTATGCCCCAATAAGTAGCTGTTCCTTCTCAAACTCCCCAGATCATGTGCTTGCCACTTTACTGGATTTTTGTCCTCATTTCTCTAAGTTAAGCCATCAGAAGAGTCTTTCTCTGTTTGTGGTTAGCTGTGGCACTACAGGGGCAACACATGAATTGTAGCAAAGTATCACCTCCTGCTCAAGCCTTTCCATGGACATGGCCCTCTGCATTTATCAGCCACCATTACATTGATTCAACAGGAGAAGAAGCTGGATGTCCCCACTGGGTCAGTGCTGAGGTACAGGGCAGTGGAGATAATGATCCTGGATAGATCTATTGTGTTTTACAGGTTTGGGAGCACAGCAGCTGCATTTTCCAGGAAAAGTGGAAAGCAAAGACTTAGATCCTAAGGTAGATAGGACCAGAGGTACCTCAGTTCAGACCATGAAGGAAGCCAGCTGGGGATTGCCAGCTGTATTGCTCCATAGATGGAGCATTCTCTGTCAAATCAGTGGTATAATTTAAAAAAATTTTTTCTCATTACTCATTCGAAGAGGCTTACTCCATTAGTGGTTCCTATTATCTGCCCCAGACACTGTTTTGAGCAGTAGGAATATATCACTGAGTGAAATAGGATGAAAATTCATGTCCTTCTGCCCTATATTCCAGCAAAAGGACCATATGATAAATAAATACATTAGGATTACAAGTTAAAATGCAATAAATGTAAAAAGGAGATTAACGGTATAATATTGAAAGGGTTTCTAAGGAGGACCTCTTGAGGAGGTAATATTTGAGCAAAGATTTTAAGGAGAGAAAAAATGTGCTGTGAATTGATCAAGGAAAAGACTTTCTGGTAAGCAGGAGCAGGCTGTGCAAAGGTCTTGAGGCAAATGTGAGTGTGTTGTTCTCAAGAAAGAGCGAAGAGCCAGTGTGGGTCAATCAGATGAATAAGAGGAAAAGGAAAAGATAATCAGATTAAGGTAAGGCCCGCTTTGTACTCCTACAGGCTGTCCTAAAGGCTTAGGTGTGACTCTAACCAAAATGGGAAGCTATTGGTGGGTTTTGGGCAGAGGCCTGACATATTGGGTTGGCTTTTCCATAGGACTGCACCAGTTCTTTAAAAATGTAATGTAGAGACCAAGAGCAGAAGGAGTGTCATCAGTCAGGAAACTATTGAAATTGTCCAGTGAACTGTAGTGTGACTTGGTGAAAGGTGGTGGCAGTGAAGCTGGCAGAACAGTGGATGTTCTGGTTTATATTTGAAGGAGGATCCACAGGATCCTTGAGAATTTTTGGTGCGATTGGACATGGCATGTGAGTGACAGAGAGAAGTGGAAGATACTTTTAATGTCTCTGACCCAGGGAGTGGAAGGATAGAGCTCTCTTTGGCATGAACAAAACTGATGACAGTTGATTTTGTCTGGGGAGGATTTTGTCAATTTCCAGCTGAAATAAAATTCACCTCCTTAAAATTTTTTCAACTGATGAATTCTATCCAGAGATGATAGCCAGCAAGATTCTCACCTTCCCTTTGTGTGACTTTTCATTAGAATTAGAGCTAACTTGCCTTTCTCTATGAATCTCCCAATGGGAGTTGGACTATCAGTGGAATTTAAACAATTAATGGACATGATCTGATTTTCATTTTAGGAAGAGTATTCTTAATGATGCATGGGACAAAGAGGAAAGAATCACAAGTTGAAAATAAGGAGGTTGTAATGATCCTGACAGGAAATAAATGATGTCTTAACCTGAATAACAGCAATGAGACAGAAGAAAGGGTAGATTTGGGATGTGGGAGGGAGAGCTCTGGGTAGGGTTTGATTAGGGAAGGTAATAGTGGAAGGTAAATGACAATAACTAGTTTTATGAATAACTGCACACCAAGGAATAGGACAAATCCCTGTAGATATACAGCTTAGCAAGATTGAATCATGAAGAAATAGAAAGCCTGAACAGACATAACAAATGGGGGATTGAGTCAATTACAAAAAGTCTGCCATCAAAGAAAAGACCAGATGGCTTTACTGCTGAATTGGACCAAACATTTAAGAAAAATTAATACACATTCTTCTTAAATCCTAAGAAAAGTTGCAAGGGGACAGTCTCGTCCAAACTCTATTAAATTAGTGTTACATTGATACTGACATCAGATAAGCACACACAAACACAAACACACACATGACAATTACAGAATTACAGGCCAGCATCCCTGATAAAAATAGATGTTAAAAATCTTCAGCAGGATATTTATAAACTGAATCCAAAAGCACATTAAAATATTAATTATTCACCATGGTGAAGTAGGAATCATGCCAGGGGTGCAAGGATGGTTCAACATATGCATATCAAAAGTATGATACATCATATCAGCTGGTTAAAATGACGATCATCTTAGAAGATACAGAAGAAGCATTTGATAAAATTCAATGCCCTTCATGATAAAAACCCCCGAGCAAATTGGGTGTGGAAGGAATGCACCATAAAAAATAAAAAGGAAATATATAACAAGCTCACAGCCAACATCATATTCAGTAGAAAAATTGTGAAAGTTTTCTCAAGATCTGGAAGAATACCAGGATGACTATTTTTACCTCCTTTATTCAAAATAGTAATGGAAGTGTAAATCTGAACAATCAGACTAGTGAAAGAAATAAAGAACATCCAAATTAGAAAAGGAAAAAATTATAGTTTGCAGATTACATGGTCCCATAACATGGTCCTGAAGAGTTAATTCCATATGTGGCCTCTGGTCTCTCAGGATGCCCAAGATCTGGGTACTAAGCCCTACCTCCTAATCTGGGTAGGAGGAGGCCAGTGTCACTTCTTTCTGCTTCACTGGGGCTGCTTTGGCCTTCTGGCCCTGTCTCATCTATGATTATCATTGCTCAGGGCATAACAGCCTCCACAGAGTCAGCGACACATCCAAATGCTGCCCATCTAACTTATCTGCAGCTAGGCCAGCAGCCAGCAAGTCCATCCAGATCTGGGGCCAACTGACCTTCAGTGGACCCACAACTTGTCCTTGGGGGAATGGCCCTGTATGCCCCAAGCCCCCCTCTTCTATTTCTTCTTTGCCGGTCCAGTTTTTACAGACCTTGCCTTACCTTGGCCCTTCACCTCTACATCTCCTGGCCTAGTGAAGGCATCCACATCTTCATGGATTGGATGATCTGGAAAGGGGGCTGGAAGGGTTGCCCCTGACCCAAATGTGCCAAGTGGCCTGCTTGCCAGGATATCCTTCATGCATGCCATCAGCAGTTCGTCATCTGGCTATGATACTGCAGTGCAAACATCATTTGCTGTACTGTATCCCCATTTCACATTGCATAGCTATCAAGTCTGGACAGGTCGTGCATTTAGCAACTTGCTCTGGCAGGTCATCTGGATTCTCCCAAACCAGGTGAGCCACTGCCATCAACCAATTTATCACAGTCTGCTTACCTGCTTCTGGGGACTGTCCTGTGACATCTTGAAGAATCTGCAGGGAGGGTGCTGGCTATGCTAGCTATTTGGGGCATCTCCTGTGGGCTTAAGTGCATATTATCAGCCCAATCATCCCATAGCTGTAGCAGCCACATGGGCACTGTTTCACCCACCTTCTGCTTTGATTGCTTTGCCGGCTGCCGCAGTTCCATGGCTGTGTAGATTGTGTATGTTGTGTGCCAGATGGAGGTAGGTGATCCTCCTGGTCCTCCTTCCAGAGGTAAGGGTTTCTCTACCTACAGCTTTTGATGAATAATCACCTAGTATGCAAAACCAGGTGGTTTTCCTGGGGGTTTTCTCTGACATGAGGACTATACTTCTGGAGATATTTCTAGAGGAGGCAGAGCTTTCCATGCCACATAACATGAACTCAATAGCAGCCAGCCATGCTCAAGCTCCTCGTTTATCTGCTGCAGCTGGTCTAAGGCCATCCACATCTTGATTTACACTGTAGAAGAGAGTGAAAAACAGACAAGCCACCCACCCCACTGTTTGGCAGTGAGGGGGAGGAATTTGTCTGTTGATTGCTTATCAGGCTTACAAGACATCCCCAGGCTCCCAGTGGACTGTTTCCCAGTCCTCTGGGGCCTTCCAAGTTGCCAAGAAGGTGGCTACAGAAGGTGGCTATAAGAAGGTTGCCAAGAAGGTGGCTCCCATGGTGAGGCCAGAGATTGCTTATCAGCCATTCCCTGGGGCTGTCCCTCACCTTAGGGCACTGTTCCCACAGCTGCCATGGGACTACTCACCTCAGTGTCCTACCTACTACGCCAGTTGTCAGTCCACTGGGGAAGGGGTGGGAGATTTTCATGGGTGAGGTCCCCAGCTTAAAGAACACACATGTGGAAGACATCAGCAACAACAGCAGGCAGCATGGAGCAGAAAAAAAACAACAGCCACCTCCATCTTTATTGTATATTTTTATACAGGTTGTCATCACCTATTTACATTCTTACATGCTGGCCTCATTGGTGCATGTATAGTTATCCACTGCTAAGTCATAGTTATATAATTACACCCCCATATGCACCTGCCCTGACAACAGGGTTGTGTCTTTAGGGCTGTCCGGGAGCATCCTTACGTGATCCAAGGTTTGACTTGGTCTGAGGGGTTCCCCACAGCAAGGGGGAGAGCATGAATTCTGATGTGGTGCTGTTGAATTGTATAGTACATCTTGGGACAGCCCAGAGGATATTCAAATCCAGGTGGAAAAAAGAGGTCTGAGGTGAAGACAGAGTGGGGAGCTACTGACATCTCTAAAACTTATGTTAATAAAGAGATTACCTGGGGAAATAAGAAGAAAGAAGGGCCCAACACAGGGCCCTGAGCAATGCTACTATCTATATAAAAGACAGACCCTGGCCAGGGAGACAAGGCTGCAAAATCCACTAAGAAGGAAAGTGAGAGGGGTGGAACCCACAAGAAGGTATGTTCTTTATAGCAAAGAAGATCAAGAGGAGAGAAAAACATTTATAAAGTTGCAGAGAGATCCAGCAACTCTTATAACCAGTAAATATTATTTTGGCAGCAATGTCTGCTCTATTTCAATGGTCAGAAACAAGTCACAGATTCCACCTGCACTCCAGGGCGAGGACAGGAATTGTTAAAGGTCATCTTAATACATGAAGGACATGGAGGCACCTCATTAAGGAGGACTTTATTTTTATTTGTATTAGAAAAGACTTGGGGAAGTTATATTTCAAAACAAATTCATTTGGGCAGAGCTGAATTTCACACACCGGAACTTATTTGTTTTATTCTCAGCACTTAATAGCTATCAGTGTAGATGTCACAGACCCTGGTGTTCAGAAGCAAGATGAACTGAGCTTGGTGGCTTGTAGATAAGGATTGTCATTTGGACAGTGTTTTGAAATAGCTGCTCGGTTCCCAAATAAGAAACTCTTCCATATTTGACATAATCACAAATTACTGTTACTCGTGAGTCTGTTTCAGCTGGAGAGTTCAGCCCCATGCACAGCCTCCCCAGATGTCTGTTATCAGCTGAAGGGCACTAGGCAGATCTGCCTGTGGAGGCTGGCTGTGGGCCCTCCCTTCTCTATATGGTCCTCGAGCTCTAGCAGGCTAGCTGGGTAGATTCACAGTGTGGTCACAGGTTTGAAGAGAGGAGGGAAGACATGCCAGGACTCCAAGGTCTGGAGTTGGACCTGGCAGCACATTGTCTTCACCACATCCTATTGTTCTAAGCCAGCCACAAGGCAAGTCCAGAGGAAAAGCAGGTGAAAGAGAGCTCCTCCTGAGGGGATGAGCTGCAAAGTGACGGTGAGGAGAGGATAGTTTATAGGCAGGAGTCAAGAACTCTGGCAGCCATTTTTGTGCCTGACCACAACAATCATGTACATGTGTAAGAGGCCGGCTGACTAACTAAAAGGAGTTCAGTTCAACTAAATTTGGCCTGAGGATGCCTCCATACTTCAGACTGTACATCACAAACTGTACCCTAACTCACAAGCATACTTTTATAACGAACAGCTGAGTCTCAGACAATCACAGCCGCTGAACTTCAGTCAGTCACAGGCAGCCAAACAATCAGACCAGGTTTAAACAAGACAATTCCCAGCTGCAACCAATCAAGCTCTTTCTGTACCTCATTTCCATTTTTTTTCCATAAATGCTGCCTTCCACCTTGGGGAACGGAGCTCTTTGAATCTCTTTTGGTTGTGAGGGCCACGCATTTGTAAATCATTCTTTGTACAGTTAAATTTAATTTGTCTAAAGTTTTTCTTTTAACAAAGGAACCTGTAGCAGGAGGAAAGTTAAATAATTGGAGGAAAAGAGATTGTATAACATTTTATTAAATGAAGGTTAATGCACTGAGAGCATTGCCATGCTTCCTCTGTAGTCTTCTCTGGACCCCTGGGGTCCACCTGGGCAGAATGCTGCTATGGTTGGTATTTAGTTTTCCTCCCAGAGATTCATGTCTGAAACTTGATCTCCAGGGTGGCAGGGCTAAGGGATGGTGGAACATCGAAAAGGGGAGTCCTTCGGTCAGTTGAGGCCATGCTCTCAGAGGGGTTTAGTGTTTCTCAGGGAACCCTTGTTAGTTCTCAGTGAAAGCACAGTTACAAAAGCCTGAGCCCGCTCACCCCCCATTTCCTGTTTTGGGTTGTGATCTCTCCCTCTTGAATGTACTCCCCAAATTGTCATCTACATTATAATGCAGCCAAGAGAGCCCTCAGCAGAGCTGAGCTGGTGCAGGCACCACCCTCTGGGACCTCCCAAACTGTGCACTAATTAAACATTTTTTTCATCATGTTATTAGCTTCAATTTTTTTCATTACGGCAATGAAGATGGAATAAAGTGAGACATAGAGAGAGGTTTCACTTACTTACGTTGGCATGCCTTTTTTTATAGGAAGGCTGACAGAGGTTCTCATCAGGTCTGGGAACTAGTGCAGATTGAGGAGAAGCTAGAAAATCTTTTAAGTAGTCACCAAGTTGGAATGGGAGAACAGGATAGGATCTGGAGATTGAAACTAAGGCTGGAAATGAATGATTATGTAAGATAATATTTGAATATGGTGAGGGTAAGATTTTTGTAAATATCAAGCAACTACCATATTGTTTTTCCAATATGTGGCTGGTAGCATTTGGCTTAGCTGGAGATACCTGCCAAGGTTCTAGTGTGGTCCTGGATAATAAGTTGGCAACGAGTTGGTGAGACATGTCAGTTCTTGGTAAAAGGTGTTTTAAATTCTTAACTTAGTACCTGACCTATAGCAAGCTCTCAACAAATAATGTCCATTCTGTTATTACTATTTTTAGTGTAGCTACGATTCTGCATATTGTATCTTTTTGGCTTTTATTTCTTACCCCACTAAGATGCTCCATCCCCATAAGAACTGCTGTTAGTCAGGTGAGTGGGCACCCAGCTTGAGGAAACAGCTGGGAGGGGGTGGAATGGAGGTGGTGCAGCAAGACACAATCTGTATCCTTCCTAAAAATGGCTTTCCTGGGAGAAAATTACTAATCACTGCCATTATTCTGCATGTGGTGTTAATTATTCCAGGTAAGGGACACTATAAATGGAATGTTAGGTTCTGAATTTAAGGTGTTGGGGGGAGGGTTGTTCGTTTTATTAGTCACTATTCAAGGTGTTGAAAAGAGCAAGAAGTTCTGTTATTAAAGGAAGTAGCTAACTTAGAAGGGTTAAAAAAGTTTTCTTTTGAATGCCCTAGCACCCTATTAAAAGTCAGGGGAGCCTGTGCTGGTTTGATAGGTGTTTGGA
Organism: Chinchilla lanigera; assembly: GCF_000276665.1. Classification (NCBI taxonomy): domain Eukaryota; kingdom Metazoa; phylum Chordata; class Mammalia; order Rodentia; family Chinchillidae; genus Chinchilla; species Chinchilla lanigera. Next base: position 5,458,959 of record NW_004955461.1, read on the forward strand.
AGGCTCTGATAAGGAACGGTAGTATAAGAGGAATGCAGGTAGTAACGAGGACCACGTTCACTGTCCAGACTGTCACAGTAGACTAATAGCTGTTGCCCTGCTTCCACTTTGTTCTTTATGAGCCCATTCACCATGTCATCCCCACAGCGATCCTCTTAAAGACAGATGTTGACAGTGGTCTCAACAAAAGCAAATTTCCATTACATTGGGAAAATCATGTTCCTTAGTTATAACTTTGGAGCTGATCTGCTTATACCTATATCTTAAAATGTGCTATCTCTTGCCTGTCTCTTCTTTGTTTGTGAAGCTGCAGCCATGGTGGTCTATTTTTAGTGCCTGTAACAATATAATCTTGTTCCTCACCTGCCATGTCCCCTCTCATGGTTAGATTCCTGGCCTTTGGGTCTCAGTTTAAATAATCTCTCTAAAGAGGTTTTCCCTTATCACCATTTAGAAATTAGGGTCTCTTAATGTACTTTCCATCTCACTAGCCAGCATTTTCTCCTCCGCAATAGGTAGTAATACTCTAATAGGTAATTTATTTTATTAAATTATATAGTGCTTCTCTATCTCATTGGATAGAAAGCTCCAAGTTGGCAGAAATTATATTTGCTTTGTCACTTCCCCATAACAGGGAGCCTAGAGTCAAACCTGAGCTCAAGTTCCAGTCCTGTTAGTTACGAGCTATGTGCAAGGTAGTTTAAACATAGGTAAGGCATGAATGATTTTTAGTAAGAAATGCCTTTAGGTTGCAAGGATGCTCCAAATCCATAGACACGAAACTAAAAGAATCTAGGAGGAGTCAAACACCAGTGTTCAGTCACATCACTGGTCGACATGCATACTAAGGGCATTATCTGTTTTCATAAGGACCATTTGTTTATTCACTTTTCAGATCAGAAAACATATCTTTGTTCCCTTTTATGTACTGGATGCTTTGTGACCACTGAATATGCTCCTTGTTCTGGGAGAGTTGATCATCTCTCTAAAAAGAAAGTTCTGATACCATAGAATTTATAGTGAAATAGTCTACGGCCATACCACCCTGAACGTGCCCGATCTCGTCTGATCTCGGAAGCTAAGCAGGGTCGGGCCTGGTTAGTACTTGGATGGGAGAATTTATAGTGAAATAAATGTCTGAACAAAGGGCTGATATAACAGAGAACTGAGAGATTAACCTTATTCCCTGTGAGAACTGAATATGAATTCTGATCTTTAATAACTATGTGTATGGTGTGTTCTGTTACATTGCCTAGACTTCTACTTCTAGATTCTTCTACTCAGTGTTCAGTCCCTGAAAAATCAGATCAGTGTCCTTCTCTGGAGGCTGGCCATGGCTTCATTCTAGTTTATACCCTTAACCTGTTACCCCAAGGCAGTGCACATATGGTGATGTGAATATAGGAAAGGCTGGGCTCCCTTTTATCACCTTGGGGCTTCTTTGAGGAATCATCCTGATTCCATGTTGCTGTATAAACAGCTGTTGGGTCATATAATCTGACAGCCATTATGGGATGGGATGTATCTGCCATGAGAAAAGATGCTATGTGTTTATGGTAATTTATCATGTAGTGCTTTGGAGAAAGGCTTTGCCATCTAAGGCAGAACCACGCACTATTTGAAAAACATCTGATTATGGGACACAAAGGGATTCTGTGGCAAGGGTTGCCCATGGCAAACTGAATTTTGTCAGGTTTACCACATCATAAGGTCAAACAGCCAGACAAGACTACTAGGAAATGGAAGTTGGATCAGGCTTGAGCAGGTCCAGTGGGTAGAAGTAAGTTATATGCTCTTGTGGCCCAGACTCCAGGTCACCCATCACTGTTGTACTGGCCCATCCTTCCCAGTAGCAATCTTTTCTTATTGCCACGTACAGTTCATTATGACTAGTTGACTGAGGAGGATAATTATGGAGCTCAGTTCACAGATATTTAACTCTGTATGTAGCTGCAGGCTGAAACTAGAATGCTGTTGCATTACCTCCAACTCAGGGTGTCTCAGTAATAGGGGTGGAGGAAGAGCTTCTGATGGACAGAACTTCATGTGAAAAAAGAAGTCACCTAAAGTAGTAATATACAGGTTTCATGGGAAGGGTCAAGTAGTTTGACTGGTTGATCAGGGAACTGGAAGTAGAAATATTAGAAAATTATGGATAAGGGAATTCAGGGCAGAGATGTGGATGGACATATGAGAAGGACATAAAGAGTGGAAGTTTTGCATTACATGTCAGTACTCAACAAGGAATTCCACCATCAAAGAAGCATTGAACAATCAAGTAGATAAGATGACTTAAGATGACAGCAGTGAGCTTCTACCACTGGATGTACCAGCACTGGTGACATAAGCTCATTAATATAGTAGCCATGGTGGTAGATGTGGAGGCTGTGCAGGGGCCCGACAGTATGGGCCTCCTCTCTCCAAAGCTGATTTAGTTACTGCCCTGCTCTGTCCAACTTGAGAGCAGAGGAAACCAGAGATCAATTGGCAATATGGTACCATCCTTCGAGGACATAAACCAGCCACTTGATGGCAAGGTGATTGCACTATAAGGGACAATGATTCATCTTGGCTGGAATTGACACATGGACTAGATATAGGTTATCTTTCCCATCCAGAAGCTATGGGGAAGTACTACAGTCTGGGAGCTTACAAAGTAGTTAATTCACAAATGTGAGATCCTGCATAACATCAGCTTGCACAGGGACCCACATTATAGTATGGAGGGAAAAGAACAGTAGACATATGATCATGGGGTTCACTGCTTCTCTCCTACTCTAAGATACTCAGAATCTGACAGCCAGATAGAATGATGAAACATCCTGTTGAGTGTACAAGGAAAGTAGAAATTTGGGGGAATACTTAGTGAGGAGTGAGTATTATCCTTCAGGAGATGCCCTAAATCAATGATCCTATGTCTCCAATACATAGGACACATGGCTCTTGGAGTGGAGAAGCAGGAGGAGGAAGAATAGGATTAGTCATGATTATCATCACTTCCACTGGTTTGTGTGAATTTGTCTTCCCTGTGCCTGTAACTTTGGGCTGTTTAGGATCTTGATTTCTAGAATGGAAGATGCTTTTGCAGATTATCATAATAAATGTTCCTTTGATCTTTAATTTCTGACCTCCATCACTCTAGATTACAGTGTCTTCATGTTTATCATGCCAACAGACCAGTAGGCAAGGAAACGATTCATCTTACTAGTGGATATGATTGGTCCTCATCAGCAGAACGATGGTGTAGGTTTGCTGTTAAGCATTGAAGTCAGGAAAAATATGCCATTCATTTGATCCATTAGGACATATTCTTGATATTTTGCTATCACTTTTTATGACAAATATACAGGTGAAGCAACTACACTGAAAAGTTCATGGTAATCTGGGTTTCAGACTCTTTGGAATCAGCATTTAGGTCATCTCAATGGATAATCCACTGAGGCAAGTGGAAGTAATAACCCAAAATAAGAAAAATATGAAATAGTTTAAAGAGGATGAAAATAGATATCACTTTCAGCCTTGCAATAGCGGGGGATATTTTTTATCTCACTGACCTTTCTTCTCTTTATACATTTCCCCAGGGATGAGGCCAACCAGAATCCTCAAGAAGGTGTTGAAGATTGGGATGGATTTAGTATAAGAAGCAAATGAATCCAAGTAATGCAAGGAGTGGAGTGGCGTGGATACTGAGGTTCACTGCCTAGGTTCCCCCTTTAGAGGTCCTTATTCCTCCAGCTGCCATGAGTACCAGTTGTTGGTTTGGATTAGTGTCCCTCTCTGGAAATTGATCTTAGATGAGGAGAACTGCTTTTCCCAGGTTTCCACTCTTATTTCAGGCTTGGTCTACATCTAATGGCTGGTGGGTGCAGGGAGGCAGTGACCCCACTGTTTGACTCTGCTTGCAGGGACCATTTGTTCTCTGTAGTTTTCTGTGATACTGGCCAAACCCTACATGCCACCTGGCTCATATTTTGACATCTTCCTTGTCCAGTGTGGTTTCTTTGACTTCCTTACATTTGTTGTTTTGAAGTGAATTTTTCTATGATCTCATGTGAAAATTTCCATTTCCAGGTCAGTTTCCAGGGAATTTGGGACAAGAAAAATGGAATTCCATCAGAAAACTGTGAATATTCCTTTTCCAATTCAAAATGAATAGACAGTAAATGACTGAGAATATGCTTTGAAGAGGAACTTGCTGAAAATATGTAGAAATAGTTGTAAATTATATTAATTTAGAATTGATACAAACTAGATATTAAACAAAATCTTAAATGTTTAAAATAAATTATTAAATTAAAAGCACACAATTAAATATGATATAGGAAATTGCATAACATATCCTTTGTTCCTATCTCTTCCTATAAGAATGTTATACAAGACCTCACAAATCCTGCCTCTTGGGAGAATCAGCAAGGCTTTGATGCAGAAATTCTGGATTTGAACCTGAGTTTAACCATTTACTGTGTAACCATGAGAAAATAATTTACCACTTTTTGCTTTAATTTCCTCACTTGTGAAATGAGAATAACAGCAATTTTATCCAGGGAAGTCATGAGGATAGAGTGGAACGGTGACTAAGAGAGTCGCTTGATGACCTCTCTGTACCCAGTGGCCTGCTGAAAGTTGGCTCAAAAGGATCAGCGTCTTTGCTAAACTTTGAGAAAATTGATTCATGCTGATCTCTCTACTGCCTGATTATCCAAGCACAAATTTTTTGTCATAATCCCCCAAGTATTTATCTGATACTCAACTCCTCCCATTTTACTTTGTTATGATTGAATCCAAGTCTTCATTTGGCTGAAGAAGTCTGTGGCCAGCTCTTGGTACAGAACAGCATCTCCATAGAATTTCTAGACTAAAATTGAATCCACACAGACTTTAGCAGCTGAAGCCATACTGAAGATGTAGAAGAAGAATATACGACATTTCTTAGAAATATAATGTATTATATATTTTTGAAAGGCTCTAATGTCCATCCTGTAGGCATTTAACCTGATATTGTGATGGGAAAAGTACATCGATTACTTTCTAACATCTAAGTTTTTTTTTTTTTTTTTTTTTTGTTTTTTTCTTGGTTTTTCTCCGGTACCGGGAACCGAACTCACGACCTTGCGCTTGCCAGGCAGGCGCTTTTGCCGCTGAGCTAAATCCCCAGCCCCTAACATCTAAGTTTTAAGTTGAATAATACTATTATGGGAGAGAATACACTTTCATGTTACTATTAGGTACACTCAGTTCCACTCCCATAGAGCATAGTATGTATGGAACACTCCCACCTTCCCTGTCCAGTCTCCAATGAAAGAGCAAACAGCTAACATTATGCCCATAGCCTGGCATTCTTTGGTCTTTGTAATTCAGAGTAGGGACATTGCATTGGAAACTAAAGTTAGGGGACATTTTGCACATTGTAAAATGGACAAGTCCCTTGAGAAGTCTCTGGGAAGGCCTCATGTCAGTGACTGAAGACTGAGAACATTCTCCTATGTTAGTTAGCTTTCACCCAGGGAATCGTGAGGATTGAGTGGGACTATGACTGAGAGAACCATTTGATGGCCACTCTGTACACACTGGCCTGTTGAAGAATCAACAAAAATACCTAGAAAATATCAGTATGAAGACCTGATAAAACCCTAAAGGAGGAAGGATTTAGTTTTGCTCATTTTTTTCAGATGTTTCAGCCCTTTGTCAGTTGACTCCATTGCTTTAGGTCTGTGATAAGGCAGAAACATCATGGTAGAAGGGAGTAGCAGAGGAAAACTGCTGATCTGATGCAGCCAGAAAGCAGAGAGGAGGGGAAAAAAGGGAAGAAGGGGCCAGGGACCAGGTATGTTCCCAAGGTCACGCTCTCATGATCCATTCCCTTCAGCTGGGTCCCACCTCCTCTCTCTGTAACACTTACAATGCCAGCAAATTATGATCCCATCGGTGGATTTACCCACTTACCAAGTTAAAGTATTTATGAACAAATCGGGTTCCAGAAGCCCAGCCTCTGAACCCAGGAACTTTTTGGAAGACATTTTAGATTTAAACAATAACACTCCCAATATAATCTCTCAGTAAGTTGAGTACAATCTGTTTTTTTTTCCTTCAACTTTGGAACATGTTTCTTTGATTATCATCAAGTAAAAGTCTTCAACTTGCTCCACATTCTACTTAACTGTCCATTGTAAAACTGACAAATCCACATTTAGTGGGGCTGGAGGCTCAGATTAGCAAGAGATAGGAGAGCTGAGGCTCACTGAAAGAATGGTAGATTGGAGTCTTCTTTCCCTGAGGGAGTCTGTTCACTAACAGGTGTGAGGTGGTAGAATTTCTCTTTCATTATCTTTGCTTCAGTCCAATAATTTAATGTGTTTAAGTCAAATAAGGTGGAGTTCTATCATAAGCATTGTTATTGCACTTGGCAAATAGCAAGCACTTACAGAGTGTTAGCTATATGAACAATTTCTCCACCACAGGTAACTGTTTAAATGGTACTGTGATGTGAAGTGGGCAGAATTGATTGAATCTATCTGTCCTTTCTATCTGGATGGCTGTTAATAAATTTTCTTGCTGACATCTTCAACACAGAGTTACAGATTAACAGCAGAATTAAGTATTTAAAAGTACCCAATATATTTTCAATAAAGGGAAGAGTACTCTTGCTTGAAGCCCTAGGAATATATCTGCCTTTTTTTTTTTTTTTTTTTTGCTAGAAGTACTCTGCTGAGCTGGAGCTTAGATGCAATTGATCAAAATGGAGAATTATATAAAGTTTTATAAAGGTGACATATAGTTGTAAAATTAATTGGAATACTTTGAGATTCACAGATTGTCATTGAGAATTCAACTATTTGGAAAATATGTGAATCATTCATGGAAAATTTCCAGAACATCTCTGTCTAGCATTGAGTATGTTTAAAGAGTTGTCATGAATTAGTTTAATAAAGAAGTCTGTGGCCAAAAAGATTGGTTTGGTGACCTGAAGGGGCAGACCAGAGTGTCTGTCTGTGCTATGGGGCTGGGCTGATTTTGCACTTTTACGGGTCTTGTGGAATGAAGACATCAATCCTGTCTGAGAAGACACAGAGATAAATCAATGCTGTGTCAGTTGTGAGAATATTTTGCACTTGAGGGCTGCTAGAAATAAAGAAATACTTTGTCCTCTGTTATTTTAATACCACCTTATCCTCCATTTTCTGCCTTTCTTTGACCTTAAGGCAGTTTTTGCTGTTGTTGATCTGGTGTTGTAACCAGAGTTAGCACTTACATTGTGCTATTGATTTCCACCCCTCCTGTAAGACTAGGGGATGATAGGGGTGAAAGAGAGTGTTTTGGCCAGCACTTTTAATTTTTCAGTTAAGGATATTGAGACCCAAAGAGGTGAGATAATAGCTCAAGGCCTATGAAGATAGCAAAAGAACCAATATTCAAAAGACTCTGATCTCATCTTTTCCTCTACTTTCTGCTGCATCAAAGAAAAAATCCCACTGCAAAGTAGGAGTTAGCTACCATTCATACTACCCAGTATCCAATATGGAAATAGAGATTAGCAGAGACCAGCTGAAGGAGAGGAGTATCTTCAGAACTTCTACCTGCCTACCATGACCACGTACTCCACACTTCCATGTCCTTTATTGGGGGATGCACTCAAGTTTCATTTTGGGAACACAGCCATGAAGTCTTATCAGAGTGCTTGTCTGTCAGCATGTCCTAATTAAGATTTCTTATGCAGAGGATTACAGTTCTTATGCAAAAGACTCCACAGAGTTGCTTTATCTTTTCTACCATATGAAGACACAGTGAAGAGGCAATGTCTACGAACCAGGAAGAGGGTTGTGATACCTAAGCTTCATTGCCAATTTGATTTGCTTGGGAGCTGCCCAAGCATTAGTAAATCACACATCTGGCTGTGTCTGGGTGGTCATGAGTGTGTGATCTTGGGGTCTATACCTGGTCCCTGCTGCAACCCCTGTGGTTATCAGTGTGGAGATTCCTCAGAAAACTAAAACTACAAGTTCCATTTGACCCAGCTATTCCCCTGCAATGGCAAGCAGAAACACTGAAATGACACCCAGGATTTAGAGGCAGATTTATTTACATTGATGGGTACTGACTGGGGTCATTACCAGAGTATCAGGTCCTGATCTCTGAGGTCTAGGGCTTTTATGTGATGCACAAGCAGGAGGCATAAAGGAGGTACAAAGGCAGTACAGAACAGCTTGGCAGTTCTGATCAGCCAGCAGGGTGAGATCGTTGGTTAAAAGGGTAAATTCATGATCATCAGTTCATGAAGTTTGATACAATGGTACAGTCATGCATCCTGCATGTTCAGTTGTTCTCTCCTGGTTACAGGGGTGAAGCAGTTGCACAGCTCAGCAATTTCAGAAGAACAAAATTTAGAAAAGAACAGTTACTCTTATACAGTTTTCCCCTTTTACCCCCTTCTTGGTATCTTCCCGAGAGAATTAAAAGCACCATACCATGTGGATTTACACATATCCACTTTCATAGTAGCATAGTTTGTGATAATGTAATCTTGGACACAGGCCAAATGCCCATCAACCAATGAATGGATAAAGAAGATGTGTTTTTAAAAATATACAGTGCATTACTTTTCTGCCATAAAGGAAAAGAAGCTTGAGACATTCCTAGGGAAATGGATGCACCTTGAGACCATACTCTTAAGTGAAATAAATTGGACACATATGTGTAAATATCACATGGTTTCTCTGGTGTAAGAAACCAAAAGTATAAACAAGGGCCAAAATGTATAATAGGTACTGGGGAATGAGAAGAAAGTGTTCAAATGAGAAGGGGAACAAAAGAGGGGGATGGAAGAAAGAAGGGACAAGAAAAACAGGAACAGAAGGAAAGAATGGAAACAAAGCTTTTCTAAATAAAGAGGGGAAGAAGGGCTGAAGAGAGGGGAGGGGAACGGGGAAAAAGAAACAAGATATGCCATGCACAGGTACAAATTCCCTATCATGAATTCTGTCACTATGTATATCTAACATATACTAATAAAATAAAACTAAAATGAAATAAAATTAAAAACAATACATATCCTCCAGAATTGTAAGAACCATATTTTTTTATAAGCCACTCAGTATTCTGCTATTGTGCTCCTAGTGGGCAAGGTTGAAATATCCTAATAAAAGTGCCTTGATAAGAATCAAGATAGCATTATTAATACCCATGAGTAGCACTTTTGGAGCACCGATTATGAGCTGGTTGCATACAAACTGCATTCTTTAAGTTTGTGATAGCCTTGTGAAGCAGGTATTGTGGTGATCCCATTGATAGGTGAGGAACAGAGGCAGACAGCTAATAACTGCCCAAGATAACCCAGATGGTAAAGAATGGTGATGAGGTTTGAATTTTGGCTCTGGTCATCGGTGTTTGACAAGGGTTTGACACTGCTGCCTGTGCCAAGCCAAAAGCTGAAGTAGAGAGAGGAAGCATATACTGGGCCACTGTTATGGTTTGTTCTAGACCTCCCCACAAAGTCTCATGTGCTCACAGGGGGGCACTGGAAAGGTGATTGGATTCTGGAGTGTTAGTTGACTTGCTACTAGGAGGTAGGGTCTGGTTGGATCAGGTAGATCACTGCCAGGGGGACCTGGAAGGGTTTATCTCCCTCTCCTGGTCCTCCCTTGAACACTCTGCTTTCTGCCCACTATGCCATGAGCAACTTTCCCTCTGCCATGCCACCCTGCTTTGGGCCCAGCCAACCTTTACAAACTTACAGCAAAATAAACCTCTCTCCCTTTAAGTTGTGGGTGTTGGGTATTGTGTCTCAGCAACAAAGAACATGACTAAGCCAGCCACATATTCTCTGTGTAACAGCGGCTACCACGAACGTGTAAACAGTTGCACGTACCCCAAAGGCAGGGTGAAGTTTTGCCTTTTCTTGTTCTCTTTCTTTTTTTTTTTTTTGTAATGAAAACACACATTTATAAAAACTAGAGGCAATATGCAATACTTGATTCACTCTTGATAGAACAAAGGCAAATGCAGAAAGAAACAGAGAACTATAGCTTTTAAGGTGTCACTAAGACAGTCAGGGGAATTTATTTCTGTATTTATTCATGTATGTATTTATTTATTTTTTCAATTTCAATATTGCATTTTATTCTTTCCTTCCCAAGTAACCCTAGTGGAACAGTCAATCTGTCAGAGTTAACGTTTTCTTCCAGGGTAAAAGGGATTAGTGAATCCAGGTAATGTTAGTACTGACAGAGATCTCAAAGATAATTTTTCTTCATAGTACAGACAGAAAACTAAATAACAATAATAGGGGTTATAGTAATAATAATTACACTTGTACCTCACATTTTCCACATTTAATATGGTCTAGGCACTATTTAAGCACTGTATGAGTATTCTGCTAGCATAACAATCCCCATCTGGTGGCAGTATTGTTATCCCCATTTTATAAGTAGGGAAACAGGTGCACTGAGGGTCTATGTGCAAGGTGGTACAACTGGAAAATGGTGGAGTTGGCTTCAGTCAGGGGAATTTAAACATGGATGGTATGGTAGACCACGCTCTTCTAACCACGTTAGGTTTCCTGAGTGTGTAGATTGTGTTGCAGTTATGCCTTCCATCCTGTAGTGAAAACAGCTGAGAGATGAGGAGCCATGATACTAGTCTTGGCCAAGTACCAGGATTAGTGTATGTAGCTCAAGAAATACAGACATCCATGGTATTATTCTTTCACATTGTCTGTACTTTTGAAATTTTCATAATAAAACTTTTAAAACTATTTATGATCGTCACAAAAGTAATGCATTTTTTCTTAGTCTAAAAAATAGACTTTATTATATTCACACATTTTAGAGAAGTTTTAGGTTTATAACAGAATGGAGAAGAAGATAGAGATTTCTCAATAAGTTCTGCCCCCACGTACGCATAGCCTCCCCATTACCAACTTCCCCCACCAGCGGGACCTCTGTTCTAGCTGGTGGACCTGCACTGACATGTCATTGTCACCCACAGTGCATAGTTTACAGTGAAGCTCATTCTGCATGTTACTGGTTTAGACAAATGTGCAATGATAATTATCCACTGTTACTCTAGCATACAGAACAATTCCACTGCTTTAAGAACTCTTGCACTCCACCTACTCATCCTTCTATTCCTCCTTCTCCTTGACCTTTGGGAACCAATGACGTTTTTACCATCTCCATGGTTTTACCTTCTTCAGAGTGTCATGTAGTTGAAATCATACAAGAGGGATCAAAATATATGGCAATTGTCTAAATTTTACAAAATTTAATGCAAAGGCACATGACCAATAATTTCCCTCGAAACACTCTCCTCACTTTGAACATGTTGATCCTACCTTTCTTGTCACTGAAGCAGCTCTGGAGGTCCCTTCTCATAACTTTACAAGGCATGATAAAAAAATATGGTGACTGCTGCTGCCATCCAACAGAAAGACAGGCTCCTAGAACCAGTAGAGTGCGTCTTCATCCACCTACTACCAGATCTGACACTGTGCAACTTCTGGTTCTTCCTCAAAGTCAAGATGACCACGAACAATAAACATTCGCAATTGATTAGGACAGTGAGGCAGCCATGACAGCCCAACTAAAAAACTTCCACAACTGCTTCAGAAAGTGGTTAAGTGCATAATTCAATCACCTTCCAAAAGCCTCACCTGTGAGTACCTGAGGCCTTTGGGGGACATTCTTGGTCTAAACCACACAGACATCTTGGTTGTTTCCAGGCTTTAGAAATCATGAATGAATATACTATGAACACCCGGGTGTAAGCTTTTTACACAAGTTATCAACTCCTTTTGGTAAATGCCAAGGACAGTAACACAATTTTAGTTTTAAAGATCCAGGAACTCCATTAAGGAAAGTGAAGAATATAGAGATATATCCTGCCATCTAGAACACTGCTTTTCAAGCTTCCTGTCTGCCTTTCACAGCTATGTACAGATATTACATTACGGCCCCTAACACATACATCATGCTTCTGTGACTCTGAGTTTCTCAGAACTATACCTTTCTATACTCTGGGTCCGTTCTTTCACTTCCAGTCTTTTCCATTCCTTGACAAATTTGTTTTTGATTAGCAAACCCATGGGACACCAGTTATTTCAATCACAATGGCTGGAGTAAATTACTGCTGGCTGATATCAGTTCTGGATCTCAGCCTTCCCCTCCACAACTTCCTGCTCCCTGCTCTATTATCTACTATCCTCCTGAACTTCCTCAGATAATTTGGAACAGACATCGGTCTGCTTTGAGAGATGCTATATTTCCAGAAGAGTTTGGCTATGTTCCAGTGAGCAAGCTTCTGTAACATATCACAGAAACAAGTTCTTCTCCAGATGGCAACACCTTTACTGACCTTTTGGAGCAAATCCTCTCTCACTTCTCCTTCCTTCTAACACCATCAGAAGCTCTGTCTTACTACAGGCAGTGACGAGCTCATCAGGAGAGGCCAGAGAAAGAGAGGAGTTTAAGCCACTTCACAGGTCATGGGATCTGTGATTTTTGCTTTGTCTTTTTGAGACAGGTTCTCACTATGCAGTTCAGACTGGTCTTGAATTCACTTTGTAGCCCAGGCTGGCCTTGAACACACAACAATTCTCCTGCCTCAGCCTCCGTAATGCTGGGAATACAGGTACTGAGTGATTTTTTAAAAATTTACACCTGGCCCCCAACTGAGTGATTTTTAAAAAGTTGGGCACACACATTGGAGAGTCAGAACTTGAGGGCTGGGTCAGAGTGTTCCTGATTTCCTAGTTCCCTTATCCTAGTTCAAAGTCATTCAGTGAATTGAACTAGCTAGCATCAAGAGATGAGGTGGAACACCAAGATTACATAAACAGCGTGTGAAAAATATGGGAGAGATGACTAATTTCAGCTCTGAATATCTAAGAGTAGTCCAAGCATGGGGGAGCTTCACATTTTTTCCTGTTTGTATAAAGAAAATAGTTTAACATCTTGTGCTTCTATCGCTGTAGGAGGCATCTCATTTTATTATAATTACTTGCTTTTCCTGCTAATGTGTAGGTTTGGAGAGGTTTTATTTCTCCTTTTCTGTATTCTTAAAGCTTTGCATAGAGTCAATGTACATTTACTAAATGAATGAATGAATGAACGAGTCTTAGGTGTGGTGACGGAGCTCTAATTCAGGCCACCAGGGAGCTTTCAAGGTGTTGCAAAGGGAAGAGAAGTGCAAACCACACATCCACGGAGGGAGGAACCTGAGCAGCGGGGTCAGCACAGTCCTCCCCTTCCAGGCCCACTCACTGGGGCAGCTGATGGACACCAACTACTAGAGAGGAATCACTGAGCACAGCCCTCGCTCGCCTGCCTCAGCGCTGTCTCCCTGGACTTTGTGTGAATAACTGGACTTTGTGTGAATAACTGGCTGATGCTATGGAATAAACTGTATATCCATTATTGCTGGTTGAGGTAAGAATGCACACACGTGTGCACACATGCACACACACACACACACACAGAGTCAACAGAATAAGCTACCAGGACCCGACCATCTATTTGCCTCCTTTGAAGAACATTGACATTTCTGGTTTTGGCGGTTTGGAGAGGTGGGTGGATCCCTTTGGCCTCAGAAAAGTACATAACAGGAAAAAATGATCAAAAAAGCCCTTCCAGGCTTTGGAAATTGACTACAAGCAGAAAAGAAATGGAGAAGCATTTATTTTTTTGGTGTTACTTACATATTCTGAGGTTCACTTTTTTTTGGTGGTACTTGATTGAAATTCACCCTTCTGAAAGAAGGAGAAATTTTGTATGTATGTATATACAGGATAGTTAACATGGTTGTTCTTCTGTCTTCTATTTCTATGCTGAAAGAAACTGTCAATGAGTCTTTGGTTGACCAGTATTGCATGTCTATATCTGTTTTCATGAGAAGCCACTTTGAAGATATCAATATGTAATACAACCACCATTGTTAATTCCCTACCACTTTGTTTGTAACTCTGTATTGTCTGTATTGTGCTTGTGATATGTTGTAAAATGTTGTATGTCTGTTAATGTTTCCCTCCTTTTATCTTTAAAATAAAAAAAATGGAAAAAAAAAAGAAATTCACCCTTTTAAAATGAATGATTAGAAGAAATCACCAGCAGAGTAAAAAGAAAACCCACAAACTTGGAAAAAATTTTAGCTGATTGCCCCTCAGACAAAGGGCTTCTATCTAGAACATATAAAGAATTAAAAAATATCAGCCCCTCCAAATTCAAAGACCCAATCCAAAAATGGGCAGCTGGGATGAATATACACTTCTCAGACAAGGAGATACAAATGGCAAATAAATACATGAGAAAATGTTCAACATCATTAGTCATTCGAGAAATGCAAATTAAAACAACACTGAGATTCCACATTATCTCAGTAAGAATGGCTAGCATTAAGAAATCAACCAATAACAAATGCTGGTGAGGCTGTGGAGAAATAGGAACCCTTCTCCACTGCTGGTGGGAATGCAGACTGGTGAAACCACTGTGGAAATCAGTTTGGAGATTCCTCCGAAAACTAGGTCTAGAGGTCCCATTCAACCCAGCTATCCCCCTGCTGGGTATTTTCCCAGAAGATCTAAAAACATCATATCACAGTGATATATGTGCACCTATGTTCATAGCAGCACAATTTGTAATTGCTAAAATGTGGAAGCAACCCAAATGTCCACCCACCAAGGACTGGATAAGAAAATTGTGGTACTTTTATATAATGGAATATTACTCAGCTGTAAAGTAAGATAAACTCGAGGCTTTTATAGGTTAATGGTCACAACTAGAGACCATACTCATACGTGAAATAAATCAAACATACATATGCAAGCAGTGCACTGTTTCACTAGTGTAAAACCTGAAAGACTTAATTTAAACTAGGAGGTATGGTAGACACTGCAAAATGATGGGAAAGCACTCAAGGGTAAAGGGCAATTGGGATGTGGGAAAAGAGAAGGGAAAGAAGGAGAAATTTTGTATGTATGTGTATACAGGATAGTTAACATAGTTGATCTACTGTCTTCTATTTCTTTGCTGAAAGAAACTATCAATGAGTCCTTGGTTGATCAATATTGCATGCCTCTATCTGTTTCCATGAGAAACCACTTTGAAGATATCAATATGTACTACAAGCATTGTTAATTTCCTACCACTTTGTTTGTAACTCCGTATTGTCTGTACTGTTCTTTTGCTATTTTGTAAAATGTTGTCTGTCTGTGAATGTTTTCCTCCTTTTATTTTTAAAATAAAAAAAATAAAATGAACAATTATGGGTGGCGATTTAGCTGAGTGGCACAGCAGTTGCCTGGCATATGCAAGGTCGTGAGCTCGATTCCCGGTACTGGAATAAACCAAAACCAAAGAAAAATCAATAAATAAAATGAATGATTGAATGATCTGTGTGTGTTCATGGAGTTATGCAAAAGACACGCTTACTTTTGGAAACTTGTACACTTGGGAGGACGAGTAGGGGGGTGGTCTCTGGCCTTCTCACTTGGACCAAATTCCTGAAGCTTGGCTGAAGGGTGGAGGGCTCTTGATCCAGACTAGGGGCTGAGCACTTGCTCTAGCACCAGCTTAGACTTGGTAAATGGATTGGGAAGCAGCACTGTGGTTTTTGAGCCACAAAGAAAAGAAATTGCTAATTAACCCTGAAATTGGTTGTATAGCATATCCCCATTTTAGAGAGGTTATAATAGATGAAAGATGGTCTGCACAGTCAAGGAGAGTATGGTCTATAGACACATACACAGGGGCAGATGAGGGTGACTTTGACTTGTATGTAGGGCAGAGAGACGTAGCTGTTTGAGAAGAGGTTTGAAGTTCAGGAGAGAACCCTGGAGTGTGGATCCAGATATTCACTTACAGGGGACATTTAGCACCATGGGGAGAAGCTGTAGCGAGGTAGCAGAATGTAAGCTGTCTCTCTCCGTGGCATCTAGTGTTCTGTGCTGTCACGAGCTGTCTTGTGTATTGCAGGATACTTAGCACATCCTGGCCTCTACTTCTAGAGACTACTTACCACACTACCCCCAAATATCTATGCATGCTGTCAAATGTCCTGCTTTTCCACCCATGTTTCTTACTGGCACAGAGGGGGCCAAAAAGGAGGAAAATGAACCAAGGCAGAGAGAAAGAGAGAGAGTGAGAGAGAGACAGAGAGATAAAGAGAGAGAGAGGGGGGAGAGAGAGACAGAGAGAGAGAGAGAGAGAGACAGGGAGACAGAGAGACAGACAGAGAGAGAGAGAGAGGGAGAGAGAAAGAGGATGGGAATAAACCTGGTATTGATTAGCAAATGGTGTGTCTTGTTTTCCCTTCAGCCATTGTCCCTTCATTCATTTCACATGGTGTGATTCTTTTATCTCACAGGCACTCTGTCTGCAGGCAGGGCTGCATTTCAGTACCGGGGATCAAACTCACGACCTTGTGCATGCCAGGCAGGTGCTGTGCACAGGCTTTATCATCAGAATTCCAGGAGTCATGTCCCCAGCTTGACCACTGTCTGCCTGCATGGCCTGGGCCACTCCCTCTCTGCATGGCCTGGACAGCTCCTGAGACACATGGCCTGGATCCATGGTCCTTGTGTCAGATCCTCATTTCCCCTCCCCTCCCTCCACCTCCCCCTCCCCAAGCCCTTCCTTTCACAAGTATTTATTGACAGCCAAGCCAATTTAGAAAGGGAAACTTAAAAACGATGACACAAAGGAACATATTATTAAGAACTGTCATAAAGAAAAACTGCTTCCAATGGTTTTGAAAATCTATTAATCCTCTACCCGCAAAGAACCTATAATCAAGTGACATCACGCATGCTCCTTTAGAGATAATTTGTTGGACAACCGAAGTTCCTGTGATGTCTCTGTTGGTGCATTTCAGAGGCTGGATGTGGCAAGTAAGAGTGAAATGCTGGACACGGATCACCCCGCTTGCCTGCCCTGTGACCTCGGCTAAGCTCTGCAGTGTTATCTGTTATGTGGGGATAATAACGTTCAGATTGTTGAGGGAAATTAGTGAGATAATTTAAAAAAAGTGTTTAGAGCAGCCCTTAGCATGTAATCAGTGCCCAGTCAATGCTGTGGCAACTCGCAGAATCTTAGGCCACACAGCCCCGGAGTTGAGGCTGGGGTCAGCGTGGCAGCCAGGGAACCACTTACACACCAGGGGCACGGCTGGGTTTCTCAGCAGAGCCCTTGTACAAAGTGAACCAGGACAGAATGTTCTGAGATAGCACATTGTGCAGGACTGGGACTGAGGAGGGGAACCTAAGAGGAGAGGATCAGGCCATGCTGGGATGGGCCAGGGCAACAACTGCCTCTGTGGGACTTTTTCTTAGCAGGGGACAGGAGCCAGCTTGCAGTGAGATTAGCCATGAGGCAGTGCAGACAACGAAGGCAGAGAGCTCCTGCTAGGATCACATCCTAGGAGGTCAGTGGCTGAAGACCACAGTCAGAGAAAGAAGGTTCCATTGAAGTTAGGTTTTGCAGGTAATGTGCATCTGGGAGAAGGAAATGAAGTGATCCTGGTCAGCATGGCTTTGCTGGTGCTGCTCTGTTAGGGTTGATGGTTGGGGCAGGAGAGGGAGGAAGGCAGCAGTTTACATGGCCTGACCACGGAGGCCACTTGAGGATAGCGGGAGACAGCCAGATGGGAAGGACCTGGGGGCCCAAACGTCCAGCAGGCTTAAAGAACATGAAAGAGAGAGAGAGACAGAGAGAGAGAAAGAGAGAGAAAAGGAAAGACAGGGAGAGAGAGAGGGAGAGAGGGAGAGAAAGAGAAAAGAAGAAGAGGAATGAGAATAAGAATAAGAATAAGAAGAATAAGAATAAGAATAAGAATAAGGAAAAGGAGAAGGAGAAGGAGAAGGAGAAGGAGAAGCATGAGCAGGAGCAGGAGAAGAAGAAGAAGAAGAAGAAGAAGAAGAAGAAGAAGAAGAAGAAGAAGAAGAAGAAGAAGAAGAAGATGATGAAGAAGATGGAGGAGGAAGAGAAGAAGAAGGAGAAGGAGAAGAAGAGAGGGAGAGAGAGGGAGAGAGGGAAGGAGGGAGGGAGGAAGCAGGCTTGAGTCAGGCTTTAGAGAGCTGAAGGCTTGAGGTTGTCTCAATGAGGAAAGGAGATGGGGAATGAATATTCAGCCTGCTTTGTGACCCCGACTCCTAACATAAGGGCCACACAAGCTAAGTGTTCAATAAATGTGGGTGATGGAATGAAAAGACAGGTAGCACAGGTCTTATTATTCCCACTTTACGGATGCCCAAAGACACTTTCTTAAATTAGTCCTGTTGGTAACACAGAATTGTGAGGCTTATTTTGGAAAGCTGGTACATGGATTTAACACATCACTTTAAATCCCATTATTTCTCTCTCTCAAGATAAAACATTTGATATTTACCTTTCTGAATCTGGCTCGTTTCATTTAGGGTGATGGCTCTGAGTTCCATCCATTCTCCTGAAAATGACATCATTATCATTTTTAATGGCTGAATAATATTCCCCTGGTGTATATACCCAATCTTCTTTATCCAGTCACCTGTTGACGGGCCTCCAGACCATTTGTAAAGCCTGGCTGTTGTCAGTTGTTCCATTATAAGCATGGCTTTGCGAGTGTTACTACACAGTATGCAGCAGAGATGCTGTTTTCCCGGAGGTCACAAAACCAGAGAGTGGTAAGGTCAAGACTTGACCTGGGGTCTCCAGGGTCCTGGGTCAGGGCTTTTTCCTTGTAGCACACTGCTTCCCTCTTAGGATTTTCCATGTGGGTCCCCTAACTCTGGGCCAGCATCCCGTTCTCTCAAAGATTCACAGGGAGCCCACAGGGTACCACTCAATACGAGGCCTCAATCCAAATTCTTCTGATCCACTGGCAAGATGCGTGCTGGGCAAATATGTTATGTGTTGAAACTTCATCATCTCCTCTGTCAAAGGGGAACGATCTTGCCTTTATACGGTTGTATCCGAGACGACCCTCAGCACTCGCTCCTGGAAGGCTGGACTTAGGTGTGTTTTGTCCACGGCTCTGTCTCCAGCACCAGCGCCTAGAACAGCGCCAGGTTAGTCGCTTTTACTCGGGCTACTGTTTCCCCATCTGACCACAAGGTGGCAGCAAAAGAAAGCATGTCCCAGCGATCAGGGCGTCCTGGTCCCAAGGCCTTCCTCTAGGTTCCAGATTGCTTGCTGGTTTCTCTGTATCAGGAAGTGGAGAGCTTTCACCAGGCTGCAGGCTTGCGGGCCTGTGCGGAGCCTAATTATGAGGCGACTTCCGGCCTCTGTCTAAAAGAGCTGGATAATCTCTCACTAAAAGGCTTTGGCCTTAGGCCTTAAACTACCCCCACTGGGGTAAAAAGGGTGGATGAGGAGTCAGGGTAGTTGTAGGGTAGATGCTGGGTTCAGGAACATCTAAAGACACCATTACATATCCACCTGGCAGTTGGGTAGGCATCTTTACACAGTCGTTACATTTTGAGACAGGTGATACTGTTTTTAACTCTGTCAGGTTCCAGCTCAAATATTGCCTCCTCGGAGAAGGCCTCTGCACTTGCCGTCATCATAAGTGATCTGATTTCTTCACTCTGTAAGTTGGTTTTCTGTGTTTCTGGCCCTCCAGGCACTCAGATGTCGGCCCAGGATCAGATCAATCTCCCACTGTATCTTCAGAGATGGGACAAGGCTGGTGTACAGGGACGGGCACAGACAGGAGTCCTGGGGTGTTAGTGTCTCACATTCCCACCCCTGATATCCTGAACTTTATGTTGCCTGGGTCTGCCTTTAACTGGGACGGGTTAACAGCCTGATCCCCAGGCCTGTCTTGTTTGTTCCCTTGTTTGGGTTCTTGCAGAGTGTCTGGTTCCCCAGGTGATCCAGACGGGTTTGGGGATAAATAAGGCAGAGTGAGACATTAAAGCAGGTAGGCTAAGAGCTGCTCTGGGATGAAGCCTGCCTTTGTCTTTCTGGCCATGGTGGAGGTGGGAAGAAGACAAACACTCCTTCCTTGTCCTTTCCTGGTGGGAAGCTACCTCTAATGTACCCATTCTCATTCTGTCTTGGAAACTCAGTGGGCTGGGTCTGGTCAGTGGGGCTGCGGACATAATGTTTAATTTAGAAGGCAAATCAAGCCATGTGGAGTGTGAGGACAGATTTCATTCAAGCCACAGTGAGCATGGCCACCTGGGGATCATGAATTTAGTTGTCCAGAATTAATGCTCCAAAATGGTGTCAAAGGAAGCCTGGTTTTACAGATGAAAAAGATACAAGAGGGGAAACACAGCAAGCCAGTTGTTACAGGTGCATCATTTGGAAGGATAGCACGATCAGTGACGGGCTGTCGCTTAGCGTTATGCATTCCAGGTAAGAAATGCAATAAACAGGAGCAAGACATTCTCCAAGTTATTTATTATCCTGTTGGCCTCAGTGCATCTACATGGAGGTAAGATGAATTGCTAAAGGTTAAAATAACTCAGATCTTGAACCGATGGAGTCCAGAGGGGTAGGACTACTACAGACAACCTGTGTCCACCAGGGCTGAGAAGGGGTTGCAGACCAGCTTTTAAAAATGTATGTCTCCAGTGGAATCACACTGAATTGAAATAACAACCTTATGAAGAGGGTGTCATTAGTCTCATTCTACATGTATGAGAAACTGAGGCCCAGGGAGAGACATTAAGCATTCAAGGCGCTGCAGCTTAGCAGAGGTAGAGGCAGCCTTGCAGCTTTCTGAGTGCAGATGCAACCTGAGACACAGGGGATAAACAAGAATTCAGACTCTGCAGAATCTCTCTCCTTTCCGGTTCCTTTCCCTTTGCCTCTTCACCTCCTTTCAATCCTATTATCTGTAATTTTGGTCTCCAAAGATGATTCAAATCATCTTGTCCCCAGGCATTTCCGCTCATCCCCGTACTCCCTGTAATTGGTGGTTGTACGTGTACTTGAAATAGCCTCCCACTCCCTCCAGCTCCCTCTCTGTCTCCCTTTTTTCTGTGTCCTCTGCAGAAGAGCTTTGCCAGTGCCAGCTCCCAGCCTCCCTCAGGACTGGCTCCTGCTTCAAAAAGGGGAGCGCTTAACCCTCTACTTTCCTGTTCTCTTTTCCTTTGAGGGCTCAGTCCCCGGGCGAGTCCTGGCCTCTTTCCTGCTCTGTGGATTTGAAGCTGAGGGCCTTTCCCCTGCAGGCCTTGGAGATGCGCCAAGCAGCCCCTTTGTGGCTCTGGCAGCTTCTCTGCTGAGCCCTCACCAAAACAAGTGGAGAAAAGAAATTAAAGAGGCCAGCCAACAGTGATTCTTATAAGCAGGAGAAAGGTTGTAATCTGAGACTAAGCAAGGCTGTGGGATCTTTAAGCAGCAGAGAAAATCAGCATCCTGAGCAAAGCAAAAGAAGGAAAAAAAAATAGACCCCCCCAAAGGTCCTGGCTCTGGCCAGGGGCCATGTGACAAATCCAAGATTTTGTCTGAAGGGGGTTTGTTGGCCTTCAGGCCTAGGAGCAGGGACTCTGAGGGCTCCAAAGGACCTGGAGAATGGTATGGTGGTCTAGGCCAAACTCTTTTCAGGGGCCAAACTCCCTTTCAGTGACTTTCTGAGTCTCTGTTCTTGGCCCTGTTGAAGGTCCCCAGTGGGTGGCGTGAACTCTCTGTCACGTGCTGGCCATGGCTTGCTTGTTGGAAGGGTTACCACACCATCACAGAGAAGCTGATATTCTGTTCTTTTCTTACACTTCCTGGAATTGGTAAATTGAGTCAGGTCTCCCCCACTTTCCTTCCAATTCAAGACTCAGCCATCTCTTTCTTCTCGTCACTCTGCCCTCCTGTGCGTGTTCTGGTGTTTCTACTGTGGAAAAGGAAGCTCCACTTAAATCCAAGTTGCTTTCAAAATTCACGTGTTACTGGTAGATAGAATGTTAGGGGCCACTCTCTGCTGGTCTTGGGCTTTCAAAGTAGCACTTGGATTCCTCTCCCTGTCCGTCTCTCTGTCTCTCTCCATGTATATTGACTAAGATTCTCTCCTTGACTCCTTTTTTTTTTTTTTTTTTTTTTTTTTTTTTTTTTTCCGGTACCGGGAACCGAACTCACGACCTTGCGCTTGCCAGGCAGGCGCTTTTGCCGCTGAGCTAAATCCCCAGCCCCTTCCTTGACTCCTTGATCAAATAATACCTAGGTTTTTTATTTTTGTCTTCCTTCTAGAGAGGAGGAAGAAGAACAGCACAGGTAAAGGAAACAAAGCAAAGAGAAGAGAGAGATCTCAGAATGCTGGTGAAAGTCATATAGCTTTTGTCTTCCTGGAACACGGGGTAGGGGACAGGAAGAAGAGAGTGGTGCAAGAAAGGAATGAGGGGTCAAGTGCAGAAGTTTTTTTTTCCTTTCAGGGAGTTTGTGCTGCATTTCTTCAGCAGGTAGACCTGGGTCTTGTTCATTTATATCTTCTTTCCTGTGTTCATTTATTGGTTCATTCATTCACACAACAAATGATTTTGAGGAGCTACTGAAGTTGGTTCTTGTATTAACTAGAGAGATAAATGCAGGTATCACAACATCACAGTCTCGAGGAATCACGTCTGAGAGGGATTCTGAGATGTCTTCAGTTGGTCACGTGGTCTCCATATCCTTTATGCATCCATCCTGGCCTTGAGGATGGGCAGATGTTCATTTCTTGACTTATACGTTTCCCTTGGAGAAGCAGAAATGGGACTGTGGTTCTTCCCCTCTGACTGAGAAGGACAGAGTAAGGAAACCACTTGCAGAGTCCAGGGGATGCTGGCAAAGGAGCAATTGTAGAAGTAAAGAAGGTCAAGGATGACATGTTTTATAAGGAAAAAGAGAGCAGAGCAAGCTTCACTAGCTGAATTTGCCTCAAGGCCTAAAGATAACTCTGATCAAGGGCTGATGGATCACGGCTGCTTTTTACTTCCGTCTAAGTGCAGTCGTCTTTATGCCATGGTTACTTCCTGGAGACAGCTATTGCTCTGTGTGAGCTGAGAAAGATGCACCTTCTTTGTGTCACTTAAAGATGTGCTCACTTGTAACTCCACAGGCTTAAGCAAACAGCCCCCGTTCCTTATGTAATACGAAGCTATGCAGGCAGTCATTCACTTGTTGTCGTGGCTGATGTCAATGCCTCCACATCTGAGGCAAGAGAAAACAGACCATATTGGTGCTGGCCACTCGTCTCCCTCTTTTATCATGAAAGAAGGCTCTTTGGAGTTCCCCAAACAGACTTCCCACTGAATCTCATTGGCCAAAACTGATGGATGGCAGCCTCCGAATATGGGAAGCAGATGGTTAGGAACCATTTTCTTGAAGAGCCAGATAGCAAATATTTTGAGCTTTTATGGGATAAGGAGCAAAATTAAAGATATCATGTAAATTCTTAGATGATCTTTAAAAATGCAACTTTTATAAAGCTTCTACATACATGATATTTGTCTCTCTGGGTCTGAATTCTTCACTACACATAATGTCCTCCAGTCACATTATATATTTTATAAAGAACCAGAAAAGGGGGCTGGGGATTTAGCTCAGCGGCACGGTGCCTGCCTGGCAAGCACAAGGTCGTGAGTTCAATTCCTGGTACTGGAAAAAAAAGCAAAAAGCAAACAAACAAGCAAAAGAACTAGAAAAGAGGTGCTTAAAGGCTCCAAACAAAGAAATGATGAGGAGATGGAAATGCAGTTACCCTATTGATCAGTGCATGTTGTATTCATGTGGTGAAATACACTGTACCCTGTGAATGTGAACAACCATGACATATCAGTGAAAAATGAAAATAAAAAATAAAATGCAACCCTTGACCAACATAAAAGTTACTCTTATTCACAGGCTGTGCAACGAGGAGCAGGGGTTGGACTTGAGTGACTGGCTGCAGGTGTTTGCCTCAGTCCAAATATAATGCACCACCCAGGACTGGGTGCTTGTTCTCCCTGCATAAAACTAGGCACAGGTGAGAGGGAGCAATGTTTTGGTTGGACCACAGGGTCTGCCCGTGACGAAAATGTGGTGGGGCTCTAGGCAACTCTAGGGAGGGTGGTCCTGGACTCGGGTGACGATAGGAGGAAGGTAGTGTCTTCCCTCTTCCTTTATTGGAGACTTGTCTTCTTAAGAAAGGACAGAGACAGCATCCAAGAGTGTCCTCCTGGCTCCTGATGCATGATGCATGGGACAGCCATGATCTGCAGATCAGGTCTCAGAGCCAGTTGGGAGTTCTTGGCCTCATAAGTAGCAATCCCAGGGGGCTGTGAACTGATGGGGCTATGGAATGTGTCAGACACAAGCGAAGGTGTTCAGAAATATAGCAGGAGGCTGAGTTCTCTGGAAAAGACACAGATCCCTGAAGCAAATCCTCAAGACACTGCAGTTTGAACTATTAATGTGAACTGTGACCTCATTTGTAACTAGCAGATGGGGAGGCACAGGCAATGACAGCTTCACTGTAAAACTGTGGGAAAAGTATGGGCGACCCTCCCAAGGGACAGGGTCCGTGGCTCCCAAATGCAGTGTGCAGACTTGGTGGGAGACATCTACAGTGCTGCTTGTCAGTTGTCACCTTGGGCCACCAGTCTCCTCTTCTTGGTTCTCTTCTGTATCACAGCCAAGGCAGGAATTACATTTCCCAGAATCCCTTCCTCATACTTCTCGGAGCTATAGTTTTCCAAGGAATAGAGGGTTTGAGGGATTTAGGGGTCTGCTCATGAAAAAAATGTGGCCATGAGGTGTCAGAAGCACACATAAGATTTGTTTGGGTGACAGGGTCGGAGTGTGTGTGTGTGTGTACGCATGCGTGCGTGTGTGTGTAGGGATTAGAGCAGACATGGTGTGTTTGGGTGATGTTCCTCAGCAGCCCAGTGAGGAGTCTCTGGACCCCCAAGTTCTGAAAGGCAGTAGTGGACTAGGGTCTTGGATGAGCTCTAGCTCATCAGGGGTCAGCGAATGCTGTGTGTAGTTCTGTGGGAATAAAACACGGACAGACCCTATTGCTCAAAATCTCCCTGCATAGGCCATTTTAAAAACAGCTGGATATACAAATTTCGAGCTTGGTGAATGAGTCTCAGTTTTCAATAAAGAATTAAACTACCCAGAGGTGAATGCATGGCTGCTATCCTTGGCTCATGGAAATATGATGCGGGAAAAGCACTTATGAGGGAGCTGGGAGGCAGATGAGGAGGAGAAGCTGTGGCAGCTGCAGCTTCTCCGGGATACAGGTATGAGATTCAGAGTACTTTCTAGCTCACTGGGACTTCCGGCTGAGCTCTTGGATGCCTTTGTGGCTTCCTCACCTCTCTCCCTGCTCTGCAGAGCTTGTATAGGAACTCCAGGAGTAGTCAAGGGAGCTTCTAGATTTGTATTCTAGCTTTAAGACTCCAATGAGCTTCTAGATTCATGCTCTGCTTGCTTCTTGCTGGTGAGGCAACATTCAGAGCCTTTATGTCTTCCTCTGTAAAGCAGGGCTAATGTTCTCCCCAAGTGTGAATTGTAGGAATCATGTGAGATAGTCATACAAAAGAATAGTCATGGTGTTTGGTAAATAACAGACATATAAATATCATTCCTTTCTATCCACTTCTGTGCTTTGGAAATATCTGGTGGTTCAGTGAATGAATGGAGGCAGTAAATAAAGACAGGAGGCCAGGCCTGTTCAGAGAGGATTGGCCCTTTTCTTCATTTGGCACGGGCCCAAGACACTTTCTTCATTCTGAATGAATTAGGATGGACCAGAAAAGGCAGGTATTATTGAGTAAGGGAGTAAAGTGTGAGGTTGTGTAAGGAAGTGTGTGGTTGTGTAATGAAGTATGTGGTTGTGTGTGTGTGTGTCCTTCCACTGTTATTATGGGATGCAGACAGCATAGCAGAAGCATCTGTCTAGTCTCCTAACTGCCCAGAGCTACTTAGCTTGCCAGAGGCCTTGGCCAATACCAGGCTGAGTGAGTGACTATAGCATGTTCAATGATTGCTGCCAAGATCCTTGGAAGGACAAGGAAGTACTACTGGAGCCCATCCCTGAGCTGCTGCAGTGTGTCCCAGACCACTGCTGCGTGGTGCTGTGTAAGCCAGGGTTGTATATAGATAGAGAATTCCATATACTAATTCAATTAAGCAACAGCCTCTTCCAAAGGGTCTTCCTTCCTTCCTTCTGCTGAGGGGAGCCCCGGGGTCTCAGCCTGGAGGGCCTAGTTATGTGTGGGCAAATGTTCTTTTTGCGGAAGATGAAGGATGTCCCTAGGTTGAAGAGTGGTTATATTAGCTTTTATTTATTTATTTATATTTATTGAAACAGAGTCTTGCCATGTAGTTAAAGCTAGCCTTGAACTCACTATGTAGCCTGGGCTGGCCCTGAACTCATAAAGCCTGAGGTGGCTGCAGCCCAGGCTGAGTCCTGGCCACAGTTTCTTGAGACAACTGGAGCCAGACCACCCAGCTGAGCCGATTCTGAATATCTGAGGCAGCCAAACTGTGGGATCTTAAATTTGTTCTATTTTAGGCTACTCAGCTTTGAGGTAACTTAAACTGCACTGAATAGTTAATACATGGTGCGAGATGGTAGCATCCACATTCCAGGATGCTGGTGGAGGGATGGGAAGATGAGTTGATGGAAAGTGCAGCTGGACACATTTCCTTGCCTCTGACAGGCAGGCTTGAATCCCATGACTCTGCAGCCAGCTGTCTAGGAAGTGGGAACGCAGCCTCCGTTCTTGGGGGCTGTGTTACCATGAAAATGGGGATAACAGGGAACTGGGACCAGGGAACCATAACACACTTGGAAAGAACGTCTTGTTGATATAAAGAAAGCACTTCTCTATCATTAGTTAATGGTCCATTTCTACCCAAAGAGATCGAAATGGTCAAATGCAAGGCTCTTGCCTTTATTTCAAGAAAAGAAATATCCCTTCCTTCCAGAAGGTGGCAGTGGAAGGAGCGTTCAGTCCACAGTGGGCAAAGCCTTCGGTTTTCCTAGAAAGCCTAGCACAGACCTGGGCTTGTGCAGCTGTGCTAGGCACAATCTCGACGGGCTCCAATGAGAGAAAGAGATGTCATAAGGAGTTTTCCAGCGCTGCTGAGGAAAATAAGGCAAGGGAGAACCGCATAAAAAAAGATAAAAACATTGCCTTTGGAAGTGGAGCTGCGCTCAGTGGCAGGGGATTTTAAAGGATTGTGCTTAGAGTATCCTGCACTTTCCAGAGGCCATTTTGGGAGAGGAGGGTGAGCATGCTCAGAACGCTGTGTCTGCCCCTCCTCCTTAGGCCTCACGGGTCTGGGCAGCAGATGGGTGGGCTTTAAAGAAAAAAAAAAAAGGCCTGGCATGGTGGCGCATGCCGGTAATCCCAGCACTCGGGAGGCTGAGGCAGGAGGATCGTTGCGAGTTTGAGACCAGCCTGGGCTGCAAAGTGAGCTCAAGACCAGCCTGAACTGCATAATGAGACCCTGTCTCAAAAAGACAAAAAAACCAAACAAACAAAAAATAGAGGATTGGACTGGATTTCCAGGGACCCCATTAAACACTGGATTTCCCAGTTCATTTCAATTTGAGAACCATTAGCCAAGGTGGATGTCATAGGAAGTATGATTGAACAGGGCTGCAGTGGGAAAAGGCTGCTGAGGATGGAGGAGGACTTAGGAAACGGTGCTGATGGGAGCGTGTGGGGTGCAGGAAACTGCTATGGCGGCAGGGAGGTGAGCGCTCTGTGAGGGAGGGAGCCCTTGGTCAAGGCCAACCATCAGGATAGCTCCCCCACTTGCATCTTCCATTGGACTGCAGCCTGACACACCCAGAGGAGCATCAGGCATCGCAAGCACCCTAGTCCCAAAGCAAACCTGTGATCTTCCCCCAAACCTGTTCCCGCTCTGGACTCCAGCATCTCAGCATCTCTGACTTGTCCTACTGATTCATCAGGTCCCCGACCTTGGAGTCACCTTAGCTTCTTTTCACCTGTACCTTACAACCAGTCCATCCTCAAATACTGTCAGTTCCGTGTTTACGTGTTCAGATAGACTCACAATCTGACGGCTTTTCACCACCCGAAAGCCACTGCCCTGGTCTTAGCACATTTATCTCCTCTTAGATTATTGTACCAATCTTCCCACTCATCTCTCTGCTTCAGCGCTGGCCTTTTGTGCTGTTAGGGTCGATTCACTGTGTCAACTGGAGAAATTTAGAAGTTTAACTAAGTGACTCAGCAGGGGGCCAAGGCCCTCACTTTGTAAATATCCTGAGCCTGTGCAAGAGGAAGGTACCGAAATGGTGTGAGTGGTACATTGGTCCTAGGGCAGATAACCTGCTTACAACATAAGTGAAGAAAAGAGGCTTGCTCCCCTCCTTTTGCATTTTAAATTTTTATTTTAAAGATAAAAAACTAACAACATAACAACAATGAAGACAAAAACAAAACAACACAAAAACAAGAAAAACAGTACAGGATTTCAAAACAAGATGATAAGAATTAGCAATGGTTGTTATATTACATATTGTTATCTTCAACAAAGTTGCTCAGATTACCAGATGCAAGAATGCAAGATTGATCAAACAAAGACAATAAAAAGTAATAAAACATTAGAAAGATACAGAGCTTCATTAAACAAGATGGTGGGACTGCAACAATGGTTGTTATATTGAATATTGTTGCCTTCAATTTAGCTGTTCAGATTACCAGATACAAGCACACAAAATTGGTCAAGAAAAACAATTTAAGCATTAACTTCTCCTTTCAATAAACCAGTAGACATCAGCAGTACAATTAGTACAATTATCTTAGCTATCTATCTATCTAATTTTAAAGAGAAAAGAACAAAACCAAAATAACAAACACAAAGACAAAACCAAAACAACATAAAAACAATAAAAATGATACAGAATTTCAAAACCAGGTGATGGGAAGGTAACAATGGTTTATATATATTGTTATCTTCAGTGCAATTACTCAGATAACCAGATATAGGCATATAAGGTTGTTCAAACAATGACACATTAACTGTTCCTTTCAATAAACCAATAGAAATTAGTAGAACAATTATCTTAGGTATTTTTTATGTATATATATATATATATATATATATTTTTCCCTTCCTGCTTTCTCTGTTTTTCTCTTTTCTCTCATCCCAGTTCTTTCCTTTTGATGAGTTTTTTTCCCTTTCACAATATTCATTGTACCTTTCAGATTTTATTTATTTTTTCAAGTTCTTATACTAGGGAGGCAATATGATGTTTAGATATGTGAGTCTGATTTATTTCACTTATGAGTATGGTCTCTAGTTGCATCCTTTACCTAGAAAAACCTCTAGTTTATCTTTCTTTATAGCTGAGTAGTAGTCCATTGTACAAAAATACCACATCTTTTTTTTTTCCTCTGTTGATGGGCATTTGGGTGTTTCCAAGATTTATCTATGACAAATGGTGCTGCTCTAAACATGGGTGCACATATATCACAGTGGTATGATATTTTCAGTTCTTCTGGAAAAATACTCTGGAGAGGAATAGCTGCGTTGAATGGGACCTCTAATCCTACTTCACTGGGGAATCTCCAGACTGATTTCCATAGTAGTTTCACTAGTCTACACTCCCACCAGCAGTGGAGTAGGGTTCCTTTTCCCCATGGCCCTTCCAGCATTTGATATTGGTTGATTTCTTGATGACAGCCATTCTTTCTGCGCTGAGATAGAATCTCAGTGTTGTTTTAACTTACATTTCTTGAATGACCCATGATGTTGAACATTTTCTCATA
This sequence comes from Chinchilla lanigera, assembly GCF_000276665.1. Classification (NCBI taxonomy): domain Eukaryota; kingdom Metazoa; phylum Chordata; class Mammalia; order Rodentia; family Chinchillidae; genus Chinchilla; species Chinchilla lanigera. The sequence goes on from NW_004955461.1 coordinate 5,488,627, forward strand.
TATTTATTTGCCATTTGTATTTGTTCTTCTGAGAAGACTGTATTCATCTCAGATGCCCATTTTTGTATTGGGTCTTTGAATTTTGGTGGCCTGATTTTTAAAAATTCCTTATATGTTCTAGATAGGAGTTCTTTGTTTGCGGGACAGTTGACTAAGAGTTTTTCTCAATTCATGGGTTTTCTTTTTCCCCTGTTGTTGATTTCTTTTCATGTGCAAAAACTTTTCAATAAGATGAGATCCCAATTGTTGAAATATTTCTTGTGCAGTTTGGTTTTTGTTCATGAACTCTCTGCCTACCCCTATGTCTTCAAGATTTCTACTTACTTTCTCTTCCAGTACATTTAGTGTTTCTGTTTTAACATTTAGATCTTTGCTCCATTTTGACTTTAGTTTAATGCATGGTGATAGACATGGGTCTTTTGTCATTAGCATATGGAAAGCCAGTATTTTCAGCACCATGTATTAAAGAGGCTATCTTTCTTCCAGTGAACATATTTGGCCCCTTTGTCAAAGATAAGGTGGCTGAGTGTGTTTGTGGTTGTGGCTGCATCTTCTAGTCTGTTCCATTGATCCCCAGGACTTGTTTTTGCCAACGCTATGCTGATTTTATCACAGTAGCTTTGTAGTGTAATATCAAGTCAGGGATTGCCATATCTCCTGCCTTGCCTTTGTTGCCCAGGATTGTTTTTGGTATTCTGGGTCTCTTCTGATTCCAGATGAATTTTAGGAATGTTTTCTCTAGATCTGTGAGGTATTGAATCTGTATAACAATTTTGGGAGTATGACATTTTCACAATGTTGGTTTTTCCTTTCCATGAGCAAGGAATATCTTTCCATTTTCTGAAATCCTCTTTGATCCCCTTTTTCAGAGTATTATAACTTTCACTGTGTAAATCTTTTACCTCTTTTGTTGGATTGATTCCTAGGGTCCTTCCCGAGATGACTGCAGGGGGTGGAGCAAGGGGTCCTGGGCTCTCAGACAGCTCACTGAGGCTTCCTGGGACAGAGAGACCTTCCTGAAACAGCAGTGGCAGACGGGGGAGGTCCTTTTTCCTCTTGTTGCTTTTGCTGTCTCTGCCTCCCTTGAACTGTTCCCCTGTGCCATGCTAGCCTGCCTTGGAGCTAACTGATAATGGTCTGAAATCTCCACAAACTATGAGCTAAATAAACATTTCCTTCCTTAGTTTTGGGTGTTGAGTATTTTGTCCCAGCAGCGAGAAAGAAGTAACCAAGGCATGTGCTGTATCACAACATGGTGGAGGGATGGTTGTTGCAAAGCATAGAAGTCTGAGCATGCATCTGTGTATTCTTATGTTCAGGTTCCTTCAGTGGTTGTCAGTTTCATTCCAAGGAAAACCTTTAGCAATAGAACTACCATGCAGGAGCCAGTGCCCTGCTGAAGGTGATAGGGTAGGCACTCTGAGCCTGCCTATCTGTAGCCTGACTGCTGAGGGATTTATTTAAATCTCGGATTTGCCACCCTCCTTACCTTCCAGGCCTGTGCCAGAACGATGTAACAATTACAAGTACAGGTTGTTCCAACGAAAGGAAATGCATTACTTTAACACAAAATGCACTTATTTCCACAGGAAGTATTTGAGGAGACAAGTCCCTGCTGAGAGTATTTTCTAAGGATGACCACAACCTCCCTTGATGTCAAAACATTCAGGAGAGGCCACCTGCCCCGTCTCCGAGTGCCACCTATATGGGGTGGGAGCTTCTCTTACACGCTGATGCCTAAGGGAAGGTAACCTTAGGGTTTGTCATTTGGATGTCTTCAGTGGTTCCTTTGGTCATTTCTGCAAGATTATAAGCTGTTATTTGAAAGGACTCTGAGAACATTGGTGACTCCAGGTATGTAACATGACTGCTCCTCCCACTGCTAATCATCACCATCTCTTGGTGACAGTGTAGGCAGTTAATGGTAGGGCTCCAATTAGGAAAGTGCTGGGGTTGGTAGTTGTCCAGTAACTGATAGTTTTACCAGGATGTAGAGGGGAAAGAGTTACTGCAAACAACAGGAAAAACTCCCCCTGGAACAACTTAATTCTACTCATCTCTATTTTCTTCTACTGCTAAAACTAGCCTTTTTTTTGGTTACAGAGGAAGCATGAGTGTGCCATAATAGTCCCTTTTTACAGCAAATGCTCAGCGCGTGCCTATGTGGCCTGAGCCTGTGTGTGTGTGTGTGTGTGTGTGTGTGTGTGTGTGTTTTGGGGGCTCTGGTGATGTTTAACCTTTGAAACAGGCCTTGTGGAATTCCAGAGGGAGGCAGGTAACTGGAGGGATGTGGTGAGAGTTTAGAATGAATTGTTTTGCTGACTTTATTATAAAAATTGTTTGTGCAAAAAAGAAAGACCTGACTTAATGGAAATGTGCTTCTCAGTTCTGCAGACAGTGAACGGAGTTTAGGATTTAAGGAGCTAAAAATGGAGCATTTTTTCCTCAGGGGGAGCTGCTTTTGACTGGTAACTGCTTTGCTAGTTACATTGGAGCTAAAGGTGAAATATTGACTGGAACTCAAGCAAACAAATAAAAGGTCCTATCAGAGCTGGTTTCTAGCCACCTCCTTGATCTCCTCTCCTTTACCTGGTTCTTCTCCTGCCACAGACCACACACAGACTCACCCCAGGGCCTTTGTATCTGCTGCTTGCCTCCTTAAAAGCCTGTTCTAGAGGAAGTCTGCTGGGTCCCTCCTTTATTTCCTTCAAGCCTTGGTTTCAGTGGCACCTGCTCTGGAGATCTTCTCAGCACCTCAAGAACACAAGCCAGTTCTGATGGCAAGAGGTATCTGCGGAGCAGACTAGATCCCCAGGAATTGTTTATGTAATGAATACAGGAAAATTTAAGTTGCTTTGCAAGAGAAAATCAGAAGGATTTGATTTTACGCTTGAAAAGCAGGAGAGAAAAGAATGAGAGGGAACAGAGAAGGCAGGATTGAAACAAATGAGATGCTGAAGTCATGCTGGGGATAGCAAAAGTGTGCAGGAGGGGTCGAGTCGTAATCTAGGAAGGAGACAGAACACTGAGTCAAGAGGCGTTTCATCACTTCTGCATCAACCCATCCTTTGCCTCCTTCCCCTCAAATTTCCATGAAGCCGAATGCATGCATGGGTGCATGTGGGATTTGTGTGTGTGTGTGTGTGTGTGTGTGTGTGTGTATAAGAGTATGCGAATGCATATTTGTGAGTGTGAGAGATGTGGTATGCATGTATCTGAATATGTGTGAGTGTGTGAAAATGTATGTGTGAGGGTATGAGGGTGTGAGTGTACGAGTGTGTGTGAATGAGTATATGTATGCAGGGTGTGAGTGTGTGTGAGCACTGAGAGAGGGTAAGTATGTGAGAGGGAGTGCATAGGAGCCTGTGTGTGAGAGAGCATGTGTGTGAGGTGCAGGTGTGCATGAGTGTGAGGCAGTGCTTGTGCACCTGGAGTGTTGCGAGGGATGAGCTTTGTGTTGTGTGCTGCAGTGTGGAGCAGAGCTGCGTGTGAGGTGGTAGGAACAACAACAAGGTCACTGTGAAGGGCTTGTGGCCACCTGGCTTCTGCCTCTCCACCTTCAGGCCCCTGGGCTTGGGAGGATGCCAGTGTGCTCCTGGGAACAGAGCTGTGTTGTTTACAGTTAGCGAAGGAAAGGAGGTCAGAGCACATGCAATGTGGCAGAGTCACAACAGAGCAAGGAATGGGCTTCCCCACGTTTCAGCTTATACAAGTTTTGTGAAACCAAGGCCTTAACCCACATATGATCTTTAAGTTCAGCTTTAACACTCTATGTTTTGATGTACTTAGTTTATTTTTATTACTTCTTATGAGCTCCAATTTCGGAGAAAATTTGAATAATAATCTCTCTTGGTCTCTCTGTCTCTGTCTTTGTCTCTGTCTGTCTCTGTCTCTCTGCCTGTCTTTGTTAGGAACATCAGTTTGAGACCACATTTGGAAATCGACTTTGCCAACTGTGAAGCACTCTGAAAATGTTAGTTTTTGTTGTTATGATAATGTCACAGTAGGGGTCAATATATTATGAAAAGACTATGCGGGAAATGATTATTTCCAAACAGACAGACTATATTTGAGTCCTGTTCTACATTGTATAAAACATAAAGAAGAGTTCATGGCACTAACTTGCAATGCTTGGATGCTTACCCAAACAATGGTGATCTCATCCTCTTGCAGCAGCTGGGGTAGGAGTAGTTGGAAGTGTGTGGCTGATACACAGTTAATAATTCAAATAGGCACACCAGCCTACTCTGCAGGGCACCCTGGCCCTGGTAACGCATCAATAAAATATGGGGTTCACTTGTCTGGAGCCCACAGCTAATCTGAGAGCAATATTCTCACTTGGAAATGCCGGTTGACACTGGCCCCAGAGTGTCAGAAAAGCCTGTGGTCTGGAATAAAAGTGCCAGGGAAGGAAACAAGCTACAACACCCTTCTCTTCCTATCTCCGGAAGGACAGAGGATGGCCCAGAAATCTGGGTCCCTGTGGCCCTGCAGAAATTCTCTCTGCCCACCCACAGTGTGTAGTGTGCTGGTTCCTCTGCAAGATGTCCACTCCATAGCAGGAGCGACTTGGACCTCTGAATCAGGAGTGAGTGGCCAAGAGTCAAAGGAAAACTTTTGCAGCCCTTTGAGTATACCTCTTTACTTTTGCTCATCATTTTTCATGATTAGCGCATACTCACTAAAGAAAATTTTGCATAGAGAGGCAAAAAATTTAAAGGCAAAGAAAAGTTGCCACTATGTACCATGCCAATGAGACCACTGTGTGCTTCATGACAGTAACAACAAAGCAAAAAGCAGCTTTAGACTGCACAGCAAGGTCCAACTACCCTGTGCCTTACATACAGCGTGTCCTGTTGTTCCCACAGCCACCTGAGGAGGTGCTGTGGGCCCCCAAGTTCATGTGCACAGTCCCACATCCAATGAGCTCTCAAAGCTGAGGTCTGCTTTACAGCTAATTTGGAGTCAAAACATGATCCAGACAGAAGCAAGTCTACTTAGAGACTTGACTTATGCTCTTTAATATGGATATTCCTATTTTGCTGCCACACTATTAGTGTTGAATTACTGATCCTCAGACCCCTGGGGTATTTCCCACTGTACATTACATTTGCCATATTTCTCAAATTGGAACCTTCTGAATTCTTCATCAAACCAGCTTCCTGGTGATAGGAAGCCCGATACATCTCCAACTTTTCCACATCACAGCATACACAGGAGATATAATACCTGTCTCATTGCACAGGGGCAGGGGAATGAAGCTGTTTGGGACCAGGACATGTGTCTCTGGATGGTCTTATTGGCTGCTGTTCCAGTGTTTGTGGCTGCTCCCCATTTTCACGCTTGCTGCCTGCATGGGGACATCCTCTCACCTGTCCTGCTGGGAGGTGGTGCCTAGGGCAGGATTCCTGGCTTCTGAATTCCAAGGCTACTATTTTCTAGTTGTGAGAACTTCAACTAGCTGCTCAAGCTCTTTGTGCCTAAGTTTTCTCTTCTGCACAATGGAGATGACAACTTGTTTAGTTCCAGTGCACAGCAGCTGTGCTCACCTGGTTCCATCAGAAGGAAGTGATGAAGCTGGCGTGGGCATCCTGAGCTCATGGTGACCTCTTGGCCTGATGGGATTGTGAGAAAGCAGCTCCTCCAACGCAGTCCTTGGACAAATGCCATAGGCACCTTTTTCTGCTGTTTGGCTGTGTTGTGCATATTTAATGGAACAATGCATTCTGTGCACAGGCTGATAAATGCCAGGGGCACCTGCCACTTGTATTACCTCCCCAACGATTAAATCAAGAATGCAGAGCTGTCAAGAAAGCAACACTGTGAGGCCTGAACATAGTTAAACTAAACCAGCCGCTGTTCTGTGTATTTCTTCCTATTCTACCACCTCAGGCTCTGCGTCTTCTGTGGGAGTTCATCCTTGACATTTCTAAGGTCAGATCGCAAACCTCACAAGGAGAATTCAGAGAGAAAGGATGCGATTGACATCCCTGGCTGGAATGCTATGGCAGGTTGGTTTCTGAATTATACCAGCTTCCTAGAAACCACTTGACATTTCTCTTTTTTTTTTTTTTTAAATAAATGAGTAGAATGGAGCAAATGAATAAGTGAGCAAAATTATACCTCTAATTTCAGGAAGTATCTCTGCTTGTTTCTTAGCTTTTCAAGTACAGGCTGCTTTGCACATTCTGCTCATGCCCATTTTCCCTACTATGGAAAGCCTGCAGTCCTGCAAGTGCTGAATGGACTGAACTGGAAGTCAGAGACTCAGTTCCTTGGGGCTGAACAAACCAGATCAAATGAGATGCCCACTTGGTGGAGGATCTTGGCAATATCATGGAGATTCTCAGCACCATCTGTCCCCCTCACTGCTCCGTTTAATAGGTCCCTGAATGAAGCTGTACCTCCTACAAGCAGGATGGGCTCCACTTCTGCATCTATTGTATCTCAAAGTTGAATGCGTGTGTTAGTTTTTTGTTGCTGTGACCAAATACCCGAGAAAGTCAACTTAGAGGAGGAAAGGTTTATTCTGGCTCAGGCTTTCAGAGGTTTCAGTCCATTGTCAGCTCCATCTGTTACTTTTAGGCCTTTGGTGAAGCAGAAATATCACAGTGGAGAAGGGGTTGGCAGAAGAAATCTGCTCACTTCATGGAAGTTAGGAAGCAGAAGGAAAAAAGCCATAGCCTCCAAGGCCATGCCCCCGATACCCACTTCCTTCAACTAGACCCTACCTCTTCCTAGCCTATTGAGCTACAGATGCCTCAGTGGCTTAGTCCATGTATAAGGTAGTGCCCTCGTGATCTGATCTCTACCCAGAGTCCATCAGCTGGCCTTTGCAGGACGTTTTGACCCAAACCACAACCCTCAATATCAGGAGCAGCTTCCAGGTGAAGTATATCAGTAGCAGCCCAACCAGCACTTCAAATTGGCAATATCCCGATTTCCTACCTGAGTCTCTGAACTGACACTTTCTCAGGACCATATTTTACTTCTAGAACAAGGACTTCGTCTTGAGTCTCAGCTCTGTGTGGAGGTACAAAGTCTGTCCCTGGGTTGGACCTAGCTCACTATGGCTTGTTTGGCTACTGGGGTCTCTGTCAGTACCGTCACTGGACTTTACACAGGCCCCGTGCTTCGGAGTATGCCAAGGCTTGATGACAGACGAGTTTTCTCTGTTAGTTACTGTGACTCTGTGGTCTGACTGCCTTCACTGAGGCCAGCGTTTTTTCTACCATTGTTTGCTGAACTCCCAACCCCTCTGCTTCGGCTCCCAACCTCTGTCCTGTGGTGCCAGCTTCAGCATGTGCTGAACTCTATCTTGTTTGAATGTCCTCAGCAGGTTGGACTAAATAGCCCCTGGGTTTTCCCTAACCTGATAATCTAGGAGTCTGTGAAAGTTATATCAACCTCTGCCTTTGGCAGAGGGCTTTGCAGTCTATAGAGGTTTCTGCATGACATCCTTATCACATTCTATTGGGCCTCATATGTTTCTTTGATGTGCACATGGTTTCCAAGAGTGGAAGACATTCAGTGTTCACCCAGATCTCAATTCCTTCTCCGTGCCTTGCTTTTTTTAGAGAAGATACTTCCACTTCTTCCTTGGGGGTTTCACCTCAGATAGGTATTTCATGAAAGCATATCTAGTTAGGGCTCATTACTCGGAGTTAAGTTTCTTTTAAATTGGTTGCAGTTTAGATTCAAGAATTTAGAGAACATCTGGGATTCCACACTTCTTCCATTACTTAAACTTTGTATCTCCAAACACAGTCCTCCCCATCATAACTTGGTGTTCACAAACACAGGCTTTGGGATTAAGCAAATGTAAATTCTTGTGACAACAGCAAAACTTGCTGCTCATTTACCTTTTAATAAGGAAACACAGGAAGAACCTATCCCCAGCTTCCCTTCCAGCGGGGCAGAACAATAATGCAGGCAACGCCCAGTCCTGGTGTCCAAGAGACTATGGGTGGCTCTCTTTCCTTCCCCTTTCTTATTTCCAGCTGGTTGGATATAGAGGACTGAGTAGAGAACTACAGTGCCTCAGTGGAAGGAGGCTGGTTTCTAAAACCAACAATGGAAAGCCCCTTAGCACACACCAAATAGGATGTGAACAAAAATAAAGCTTTACTGGGTGTTAGCCACTAAGTTTGGGAGTCACTTGTTATAGCAGCTATATTTTATTTACCAATACAGTTCTGAAGCCTGTTCTACAACCAACTATGTAATCTTGAGGAGATGCTTTAAATTTTTGAGCATTCTCATCTGTCTGAGGCTTTCCCTGCAGTCTTGGGATGAAAAGTATGGGATGCGATCTTCCCAGGAAGAATGGACCTTCTATGGTAGCTTACCTACCTTTGATTTCCAATTGCTCCCCTAACATGCTGGGCTTGATCCCACTCCAGGGCATTTGCCTTTGGTGCTCCTTTTGTTCAGATTATTTTCCCCAGCTCCTGTGGGTTTCCCTTTTTCACATTATTTAGGGCTAATCTTCAACATTGTACTCCCAAAGGAAGCTTCCCTTGTGACTCAGCCTAAATCTTTGCTCTCTAATTCCTTGCCCCAGTGGTGCAATTTAATTTTCTTTATTGCATCTATCTATGTCTGAGAGTAGATTATTTATGCAGAATATTAGTTCTATGAAGAAATAGTTTTGCCAGAATTTATCTGAAGCACAGGAGAACAGAGGCATAATACCGGTACTCAACAAGTGCTGGTTGGAAGGATGCTTAGGAATTGGGAGGGTTATTCGAGGTCATTATGTAAAGAACTCAGTACTTGGCTGAGCATATTACAAATGTCCAAAAACTTGCAGTTGTTATAGAGTGTCTGATAAGGTTCAGTCTGTTTACATGTCCCTTTTTTCCCACTTAGTTGTGAATCTCTCAAAATCAGAAATTAGTATTATCTTGAATTGCCAATAAATCTTGCATGTAGGAGGTGATCAGTAAATACTGTGCTTACTTTGGAAGCCTGTATACTCAGATAAATGTTTGTGAGTGAGGAGGATCTGACGTTGTGTCCTTGATCTGGTGCCTACAAAGACCAACGAAATCATCCTTGTTGTAAAAAAAATTAAACCTTTTTATTAGTATATTTATTTTATATATAAAAGAAATACAAAAAAAAGAAACACAAAGAAAATGCTTTTATGGCAAATCAGATTTGTCAGTGCCTTCAGCTTGGGCTCCCGGCTCTGGCCCGCTGGGTGTCAGCAAAGTCCGCCGGTTGTAATGGCCTTTGATGATTCCCGTGTTGTTTTCATTGAGAAGCTGTTTCTGCCTTTGCCTGTTGAGGGACTGGACGAGGCCCAGGACAACCGCGGCCAAGGAGTACTGGCCAGGCAGTCTTCTTGGGGGCAGAATGAATGGGTTGGGTTGGACTCTTCCCAGCAGAAAATACGTTTTGATTTTTCCTTCTTGCTCGCTGATGCCCTTCACGTAGATCTCCCCACGATAGTCAAATGCAAAGCCCTGGTCCTTCAGGATGAGATAGGTCTCCTCAGGGACTTGGATCCGGCCACTCACCCCTGTGCTGTCCATTCGGCTCGCCAGGTTCACAGTTTTGCCCCAAATGTCATATTGTGGTTTCTTAGCGCCAATCACGCCAGCTACCACGGAGCCATGGCTGATGCCTATGAGTGAACCAAAGGAACAAGGGGTAAGAGGGAAAAGAGGACAGTGAGGTGTCTGCCCCCTAGTGGGGAGAATGCTCACCATTTATGTGACCTCTGTGGGTGGGCAGGGGGGCTCACGTCCTACTTCAACCACTTATTTGGGTGTGACCTGGGTCAGTTACTTAACCTATTTGGACCTTGATAATGTAAGTGAAACCACTGGCGATTGTCTGCCAACCAGCAAGTGTTTGCTAACACAGAAGCACTATTTTCACAGACTTGCTCTCTTGTCTTGGCCTGAGGATGACCAAAGCCCTAAGCAGCAGGGCCCTCAGTCTTTGGCTTCTGTCCACATGCACTCTGAGAGCTGGGCAGATCTTTTCTGTGTCTGCTTTCATTCAGACCCTCAGCCTGTCCCCCAGCCCATGGGGATGGATTCCTAATGGCCTCCCTGTCCTTGGCCTCACACAGCCCATCCTAAGCTGGGACATTTATGTAAAATGACACCAGCTGTAAGAGTAACTCAAAAGCTCCTGAGACAAGCTGACCACCTGTCAGCCTGCCAAGTACAGGGCTGACATGTTGGGTGCAGGCTGTTGGCATCAGATGGATAGGAATTCACCAACCTCTGGGATGAGTTGACCATGACCCTGGTGACCCACATCTGCTAACAACAACAATCATTTTACAGAACAATGTCCCTTGCCAGTGGAAGTCCTGGGCTTTCACCCACCCCAACAAAGCAATACAAACTTGCTGCTGCTTTGTTCTGGGAGCAGCAGCTTGGTCACTCTCTTGCTGAGCTGTAGATCCCTTTAGATGAGGCCTCAATTCAGCTGCCACCACTGCCCCCAATAAAAGCTTCACTTGTGTAAGAGTGTGTGTTTGTGCAGTATCTGGTCCAGTCTCATTTCTACCACCTTTTAGTCACAGGGCTCCATTATTGGTATCATTCTGACTTCTAGGCTAACGTTCCTTAGGGTCACTCTCCCGGGCTTCTCCAGCCTGGTCTCTGCCTCACTTGCCAGCCTCATTCATCCCCACCCTCTTGTGTACCCCTACACAGTGCCCACCCCAGTTTCTTCACCACTTTGGTGCCTTAGCTCTGCCTTTCTCTCTGTTTAGATTCTTAGTTTCTCCCAATCCTAGAGTTTACTAGGCATTAAACCCATGGACTTTGTACTGAGCTACATACCAGCTCTTCTTTTTATTTTATTTTGAGATGGCATCCTCCTAAATTGCCCAAACTAGGCTCTAATTTGTGGTCCTCCTGCCTCAGCCTCCCAGAGTGCTGGTGGTATTACAGGCACGTCCCGTAATAGTAAATGCCTGGCTAGTAAATGCTTTTAAAGATGGTTTCAACACCTGGATGTCTCTTCTACAAATGCTAGCATTTCCTTAAATGTGTTAATGGCCATGTATGTCTCCCATAACAGACCTAAAATTTTGTCATTTTACTAGGCACCTGTGATGTGGGGATAGATGGGAAAGAAAAGCTTTACAGCTCTGGCTTTCATGGAATAAACCTTCTTCTGGAGAGACAGCATAATAAGAAAACAGATAATACAATATCAGCAAATAATAGAAGCAACATCAATTAGGATAGAGGGACACAGGGAGATGGGCGAGGTGTGCATTTTGAAATAGTGTAGTTAGAAAAGGCTTTTTGAAAAGAGATTTGAGAATCATGGTAGAACCATGCAGATATCTGGGTAAAATCATTCCAGGCAGAGGCAAGACAAACACACATACATATGTACATACACACACACTGACACACACACATGCACACACAGAGAATATCACAATGAAAGCTAGTTCTTTAAAACATGCAGAGCCACTATTCCATTTGATTCTCAGGCAGCGTCTATGAATCAGGTAGGTGGAGGAGGTGATAATGTAACATCCAGCTTATAAATGAGGAATCAGACACTCAGAGTTCAAAGTTTTGCCCAAAGTCATACAGCCAATGGTAGCAGATAGGAAGCACAAATTAAGTTTCTTAATCTAGTTGGGAAATTAATTTTCTAATCTCTTATATCAATGAATATGATACCAGCAGTCTGTGGGCCAACAATCAAAGGTTGCCCTTGGTCCCAGAAACACCTTTAGAATTTACTTACAATACCTCTCTGTTCAGGATTAAAGTTCTCTTTTCATTCCTGGTTCAACTGTATAGCTAATGAGTTCAGAAAGGGCATGCAGGGTTGAAGAAAGATGTGGGAATAAGCTCTGAATGTTCCATTCACAGATCAAAAACATAAAATGTAACTTTTAGGCCAAAAAGTGAAGGGATGTGGCATTCTTCAGATCTGATGATTCCAGTATTGGTATTTCTTGAAAGCTGCTCAGGGAGGATGTTTTAAAGTGGTTTTAAATTGCACTGCGGCAGACAGAATGTCATTCATCTCAGTTTGGAAGTCCTGGAGCTACTTCTGGCATGACTGGTTGGCTGTGTGATGTTAGGCTAACTTGTCCCTTTTCTGCACCTGAGTTTACTCATCTACGAAATGTGAACATAGACTGCAGCAAGGAATTCCAGATTGGGCTTTTGGAAGCTTAGCAGAGATGCAGAAGAAATTGGCAAATTATTCAAATCTCAAAGGATTATCACTCAGTTGCAATGATTACTGTCGCGTTGCTACTTTGGATGGGGTATCCCTATGCCTGAAAAAGGGGAGCTCTGTGGCTGAGTAATGTCCTGTAAGGCTCTGTCTGTGGGTGGCACAGTATAGTATCGGACACAATCAAGAGCGAACTGCATTTGCCTGAAGGCATTGTGCAGAAGACCTTGAGAACAACATTAACCATCAGTATCAAGCAACGTGGAAGTTAAAACTTGGAGGAAGTGGGTCATGGAGATAGGACCTTGGGGGCTGCATCTCATCCCAGGCCCTCATGTTCTTCTCATGTTCTTCCCTGCTGGCTGCTGTACAGTGAGCAGCTTCTTCCTGCCATGCTCTCCTGCTGTGGTGTTTCTGCCTTAAACTCAGCTCATCATAGACTGAACTCTCCAAAACCATGAGCCAAAATGTCACTGCCATTTGTCACAGCCACATCCTCTCTAATCAGGACCTTGCATGGATGGGATACTAGACTACTAAGTCAGAAGAGCTGCTAACCACTATCTGGTCTTTGCTAAGATGGGTGACTTTGTATTTCTGCACACAGGTCAACATTCTGTCCTTGCTTCCTGCATCTTAAGTGAGGGGAAGCTCACAGAAAGGTCTGAGCTGACTTGTGCTTGGCCTTGACAGGTGAGAGGAAGCCTCTTGCATTTCACAGAGAAAAACTTATCAGAATTGATGGTCACGCATAGGAGGGGATGAAGGGCTCTGTGGGGCCCTCACTTCCAGCTGATACTCACCAATCCGGAGTTCAAAATTGTTGAATGAATGCTTGTTGATCTCCTGTATGCTTTCAGCCAGGGCAAGAGAGAAGTCTGCCAGGGCACACAGATGCCCCCACTTGTCTTCACATTGCTGCATTAAACAGGACAGAAAGCTTCATTCAGGGTGATGGACAACTGCATACCCACAGCGGCGGCATCCTGCGCTAACCCCACCCACACACCCCTCAGGGGAACTGTCGCGTGCTGGAGCCTACTTCTGTCATCAGTATCCTAGCAGCACGGATCACAGGAGGTTCACCCAAGAGAGTGTAGTATGTATGGGTTACAGTATTCCTTCCTTCAACCTGCACTTGTCTGCTAACAAAACTCCTAAGGAAAGTGCAGAGCAAGCCTGTGTGCCCCGTGCAGTTTCCAAATCTGCAAAATGGACAGAAGCATGATTGCTCTGACTACCTGTCAGGGATTAAACAAGGTGACATATGTGAGAGATCTCCATGCCTATAGAGCAGAGGTTGGTACATAGGTTCAATAAAAAGCTGGATGTCAAACACTTTATGGTTTGCAGACTGTATGGTCTTTGTTGTAACTACTCATGCTATCAATTTCAGCTTTAAAGGGAAAAAAGTGAAATGTAAATGAAGGGGTATGGCTGGGTTCCCATAAAACTTTATTTACGTAAAGCATGTGGGCACAAGTCTTCCGACCCCCTGCTACTTGTACCAGCATGCATTTCTTCCCAGATAATTACTCTTTGAATATTTTTAGGGTTTAGTTGGAATGAAAACACATGAAGGAAGAGAAGAATTTCGGGGGATTCCATCTTTCCCAGTAACTTGGACTTACATGCATTGAACACTTCTTGAGGATTTAGGAGATATAAGGCTTTGTATGAGGAGCATGACATTATCGGAGAGAATTAATCCATTAAACCTGGGAAGTACACATTAGGGGGCCCCCACACGCAATTAGTGTGTAGCACTGGGTCAGCCCTTCAAAAAGCAGGGGCTATTGTTGTTATTATTACATAATGACTTTTGAAGGAGAAAATAAAAGAATAAGAAAACAAGCTAGGGTTAGGAGCTTAGTAATACTCCTGCCTAAATCATAATCATGATATTTTCCCTCTGATATTTGGTCAAGTGAACAGTGAGGTTCAGAAAAAAGCCTAGAAGTTTCTTTACAAAACAGCCTACTTTCATCTAGCAGACCCTGCCCTGGGGAACAACCATACTTCATGTAAATGTTATAATCCACTGCAGCAGATTATCTCTCCACTGCTCCCACTGAAGGAGGCATCACCATCCTTAGGGACATGGCCACAGCAAGGGCTCTGCATAAGTGTGACTGAGTCCACTGAATCCTTTACCTGTTTTTCGGGGGACAGGCCTGACACTGCCATATAGGTGCTGCCAATGGTCTTAATCTTTTCAATGTCTTGAAACCGGTCCTCGCCCAGCAGCTGAAACAGATCCAGGGGACGGTGTTAGTTTTGGTGTTTACCCCTCCACAGCAGGCTGGGGTTCCTGACTCACAATGAAGAAAGATTTAACTCAGCTCGTGCAAGGTTCTCAAGGTGGCTGTTTTTCTCGGGGAGGGGCACACACTCAGTCAAACAACAGGGATTTAGTGACCCTTTCTAAGTGCCAGGAGCCCAGGAGAATATGAGTAGATATTCTTGAAGTAGATGTTCATTTCAATATAAATCATTGAGATAAACAAGGTTATTTAATTAGCTTAAAGAAGAACCAACAAAATGTTCCCAGATCCATCAACAAATCTTCTTGGCTTTCTTTTCAACATGGTCAAATAGCATTTCTCAGCACTTCCTTGGGGGACCCAGTCTAAGCTACTGTTAGACTGTACCTGGGCTATTGTGATGCTCTGCTTGCACCTGCCCTTGCCTCCTCTTGTCCAGTATGGCAGCCAGATGATTCCATTCACGGATGAGTTAGACTATGACCCCGGGCTTTGTGCAAAATCCTCTGATTGCTTCCAGTACTACTCAGGTTCAGAGCCAGTCTGTCCTGAAACCTGCAAGGTTGCCCCCACCTGTTCTCCTCCTTATCATGTCCTTTGCTCTGTTCCTGCTACATTGCTAGTCTTAGAACAAGCCAGACTTGCTCTGGCCTCAGGATAATTGTGTTTGCTATTCTGTTTCTTGATATTTTTCCCTCAGACAATGGCTTGGGTATCCCATTTTTTACATACATGTTCTCATCTGTTTTCTCTTTTGTCTTTATTATTGAGCCCTAGTTTTGCTTATTTACTGTCTTCTTCCCCCTGGGATCATGAAACTCCTGGGGCTGGTATTGCTGTCTGTTGTATTTACTATTTACCACCCAGACAGAGCCTAGAGCACAGTAATGATGAATGAATGAATGAGTAGAGTGCAGAAGGAGTGACTAAATCAACAAATGGTTATTGACCATGGTATTTCCTTCATCTTTACCTGCAGTTTGTGTTTTGATGCTAAGTAAGGGAAACCTTGGTCTCTTATTTAGTAACTTTGGCAGGCAGAAGAATGTCCCTTGACCAGCCCTTAAGATGTCTCTGGAAGCTATGGGTACATCATCTTACACAGCAAAAGACACTACTCTGCAGATGTGATCAGGTTAAGGGTCTTGGAATGGGGACATTTCCTGTGTTTTCTGGAGGTCCAATCAAATCATAAAGATCCTTATAAGTGAAATTTGAAATCAGGGAAAATAGGTAAGGGGACATAAAGTGAAACTGAAATCAGGGAAAGCAGAGAAGGGGAAGCAGAAGTCAGAGTGCTGTGAAGGGTGGGGCTGTGCATGAGGGAGGAGGCAATGAGTCAAGGGATGTAGGTACCTCCAGAAGCTGGAAAAAGTAAGTGTATCCTTTTCTGAAACTCCCAGGGGGAGCTCAGCCTGCCAACACACTGATGTTAGCCCTGCGAGGTCCAGTTTGAACTTCTGATCCCAAATTGTAACATAATACATTTCTGTTGTTTCTGTCACAAAATCTGTGGTAATTTGTTCAGCAGCAATAGGACACTGATACACAGACTACTCACTGAGTGCCTACATGTTTAATAATCTACAAGGTACCAGCAATCATGGGGCTAACAACCAGGTAAGGAGTTCAGATATTCAAATTTAAAAAAATCACACAAAGCATGCCTTAGTTCACTTTCAATAAAGCTTATGATAGAAATGTACAGGGTTTAGGACAATAAAAATAGATCATTCTGATCTAATTTGGTGAATCTGGGAAGGTGTCCCAAGCAACTGACTTCTAAGTTCAGCTCTAAAGTGTGAGTGAGGAGGGCTTTCCTAGTGCTGAGTGTGTGAGTGTGTGTGTGTTGGGGCTGGGGCCTGGAAAGGGTCAAGGGACACTAAAGACACAGGGGACAGAATGAATGAGTCCCAGGGCTGAGAGGGATGTAGGTAAGTTCAAAGAATCAGGAAGAGCCCAGTTTGACTGTGGTATGTGAAGCCAGGCTGTGAGCTGCAGGAGATGAGTTGGGAGAGGTAGGAGAGCCAGGAAGCTTTGCCCAAAAAGCACTGGGGACACAACTCCCATGCTCACAGGCAAGGAACTAATGCAATTTGATGTCTTATGTCAGGCAATCATTTTATACTAGCCTCCTGTAAGTGCCAAGAATTTCTAAGCCCAAGATTGCCCAAGATTGTGAGCCTTGAGCTCACATGCGAGTTCTCCAAACTCATCTGGGCTGTCTGACCTTGATGGGTGTATACTGCTTGCAAAACTGGAAACACGTGGCTGTGCCTTGCTACACTCTAAGGAAGCTTCCTGGGAGTCCTGTCCCCCTCTGTCACTGTCACTTACAATGAAATTAGTGTTTGGCATCTTAAGTGGCCAGTGAGAATTTTGAGACTGAGGACAAGGTTATGTTTGTTTCCCAAGTTCAAGTGCCTGGAATGCACTGGTGATTGCTAATATTCTTTGGGGACACTCAGTGATATTTGGATAGCTTCTTACATCAGAAATTTAACAAACCTTCACTCAGTCAGAAATTATTTTATGTCTATCTTATGTAAGAGGAAACACAGGGCTGACATTACTGCTTAAGTCACTCAGCTAAGAGGAGTCTCAGAATTAAATCCTGAGGCTTGACTCCAAAGTCATGCTTGCTTGTCCTCCTATCTTCCCTGAGAGCATGTGGTCCCATTAGCATGTGAAGCCACCATCCCACCCACACCTACTGATTCAGAAACTGAAGGGCATTTTGGACAAAACTTCCAGGTGTTTCTGACCTCCATTCAACTTTGAGAAGACTTTCTTTAACTAAAGGAAGAGATTAGGCTGCCTGGGATATAATTATCATTCATTCAATTCTTCATTCCGTGGTCTTTATTGAATTTCTGTTACATTCCAGGCTCTGGAGTAAGCACTAGGGATGCAAGGTTGACAAGATAATCTTTGCCTTTAGTGAGCTCTTTGTGTCTCAAATTGACTTTGCCACATGTCATGGACAGTGACGTGCTACTCTGAAGGCTGGAGCTAATGTAGATTTGAACTTTTCTTCCAGCCTGAAATTAAAACCATACAGTTCTGCAGTGTGTTCTACCTAGGCATTGACTAAACCACAGCATGTTGTAATGCTCACTTGCAGATGTGAGTATGGTACAGGCCCCTGGGAGCTTTCCCACACTCCCTCCTCTGGGCCTTAGCTTTACTCTACCCTGTCTCTGCCATTATCCTCCAGATACTTCTCTGGCTTGATTTGTTTTGTTTCCTGATTCTCTCTAGGATTTGTGAGAAGTGATCAAACTACATGGTTGATATTTAAATTAAAAAATTATTGCAGGAAAGATACATGGCCACGAGTCCCCCTCAAAATACTTCCCCTTGTTTGAACACACTTATCCTATCCCTCCTGCCCCTGTCTGAAGCTGTTCTGGAAGTCCTCTTTTGAGAATGTCTTTAGTTATACTGGCAAGGCTGCTTGGATGTCTTGAGTCAATTTAAAATGTTTACCTTTCAAGGTCATTTTGACTTTGGGGAGAAGCCAAGAGTCACATTGTTTCAGATCTGGTGAATAAGGCAGGTGAAGACACATCAGAATGTTTTGTTTGGCAGACACTGCTGTAAATGTTTTGAATTGATTCAGGACACTAAGACAGCCATGAAAAGAGACTCACAAAAGAGGACTTGCAGAGCTGCTTCAGAAATTGCCAACAGGAATGGAATAGTGTGTTTGAAGCAAGGGAGAATATTTAGAGGGGATTAGACTAGGCAATACGTCTTTTAATGTAATACATTTAAAAATTTTTTATATAAATATTCACTGAATTTTGACTGCGCCAGGTATGCCCATGCTATTTCTTCAGTGAGCATTTTTGGTGCTCCTATTTGAAACTGCACCATGGGTGTCCAACGTGAAATCGTTCTGGCTTAACTGGGACAAAGGTGTTGCTTGAAATGCAAGACTTTCAGGGCCAACACCAGGAAAGTCCTCAGCAAACTGACGAATGCGTCCTCCTGGTCACAACCTTCCTCTAAGATTTTCTTATCCTGTTGCCTAGACGTATAATTTGCAGGGCCCAGTGCAAGATGAAAACATGGAATTCCTTGTTCAACAGTCAAGACTTCAGGACTTCAAGCAATTGCTAGACTATTGTGTGACTGCCTAGGCTGAACGACTGTCCAGCCAGCCAGGGTGGAAGAGCAAAAGTCAGCATAAGCCTCCTTGGCTTCCAAGCTAAATTTTGGCCTTATTTCTCACTGTTGCCAGGTATAGACACAACTTCTGGTTCTCTAACTCTTGGCCTCCCTCGAAAGCTGAATAGCCTCAGAGTCTCATGTTCTGAGAGTGGACAAACAAGTGGAACAGACGGAGTTGATGAGGTAGTTTTTGAAAGACTATCTTATTATAGATACCCTCTTAACTGTAACCAAGAACTGAGAATATTCATGCTTAGTAGAATCTCTTTTGGGACCATGGGGAACACAGGCAGGTGTTTTTGTGATTTGCTGTGAGTGTGTGCATGCACATGTGTGTGTGCATACATGTGCGCATGTGTGTGTGCATGCATGTGTACGTGTGTGTGTGTGTGTATGTGTGTAGCTTGAGTCACAGCTGAGGCAGTTATTATTGCTCATTATTTGTGTTTCTGGAGCTAACCTGAATCTGCCTTCACTGAGATTCTCCAAATTGTGCCCAGGATACAGAGTCTTCAGAAGCCTTTGGTGTCTGACTTTTACCCTCAGGCACCACCAAACAGGTGTGGTTTTTCAGTAGCTGTTTATTTTTTAGCTCAAAGACCTTGGATGCCTTCCACTGCCCATTTCTCTCCCTCTGCCTCTGGGTAGCTACATTTTCTCAGCTTCTCCCTGCCTGCAGGCTGATCTGGTGTGGTCCTGGGGGAGCATGTTCCAGGTTCTTACATTGTCCTCTTCTCTTTATAACTATCTGGTCCAGCATCCATTTCAGGCCTCAGTGTAGTGGCCTCTTCCTCAAAAATAAGTTTGCCTTCATTATTTCATTCAAGGTTCATACAGCAAGTTTACCTACTCTAACTCTTGTGTATCTGGGAGCATAATGTGGTCCCCAAGCATTCCCTTTCTTTTTTATTTTGGCACCAGGATTCAAACTCAGGACCTTGTACTTGCCAGGCAGGTGCTTGTGCCACTGAGCGTATCCCTCACCTCTCATTCCTTTTCATTAGCGGAAATAGAGAACTGGGATGCGAGCAGACACTTTATGAGCCTTATGGAGAGGAAGGGGCTGTGCGATGAGGAGCCCTGGCATCCCTGGCATTGGGTTACTGCAAACAGAGAGGTGCAGAGAATGCTCTGTGCAGTGCTCAGCCTTCCTCTGCCAAGAGAGAACTTTGTAAGATCTCAGGTTCCTGTGGTAATTACACTAGCTGGAAGAGTAGAATCATTATCAAAGTGAGCTCAGCCAGGGAGCATATAGAAGGCCTGTCTTGAGCCAGAGAAGGAGGACATGTCAGGTTGATCTGAGGAGCCACACAGGGAGTACTGGGTGCCTGAGGGTGGCAAGTGAAGGGGTGCTTTTGTTTTTCCTGTTGACCACATTCTTTTCCCCTCCTTTTTTCCCTTTGACCCTTTTCTTCTACTTTCTCCTCTTTCCTTCTTCTTCTTCCTGCTCATCTCTTCCTCCCTCTCTCGTCTCCTTTTGCCCTTTTCCTTCCCTTTGTGCTCTTCTTCTTTGTCATCCTGTTCCTACTGGTCTAACACTCATGTTCTGACGAAGACAGCCTCCAGGACCAGCGCCAGTTTGCAAACCCCTGAGTCTGCCGTCACTGGCACTGTCCTCTTCTGCTTCTGGAAGACTCCCGGATGTGCATGATTTTGTGCATGGAGATACAAATTTAGATCAAATTTGCTTTGCTTATTAAAGTTTAAAAATATGCCTGTGAGGACTTTTGGGAGACAGGCTGCAATAGAGTTTAAAATAAAACAAAACCTGTTATCTCAACATTTAGTCAGATATTTTTAATAGAGGTATTTTTATTTTTTCTTTTGTAAGTATGTTTGGGGTTTCAGGAGCCTGCCTTCATCCTGTTATTTGTCAACTAGTTTTGTACTAGGCTCAGGACTAGGCCCTGGGGATTTCACAAGATACAAAAATGTAAGAGTACGGTTTCTGTCTTCATGAGCTTGTGTCTTGATATGAAACATGGGAGTTCAATGTACTGTGAATTGGCTCAATTCTATCATTCTGTAGTGTATACATTCATCAAAAATCCATTAGCTCAGGTGACAATTGTGACTGTGTTAATTAAATCAGGTAATAAATGTCTGCATTCATAATGCAGCCTGCAGTTCTGTAAGCAAAACAACACAAAACCCAAAAAAGGTCATTCCTCCGATAAATACCGCAATGTTTTATGAAAACAATGAGGCCCATTTATGACTCTGCACTTCCAAGGCTGAGATTTACCTCATCGAAGTCAGCAATGATCTCATTCAGCAAGCGTAGACATTCTACTCCTTGGTTGTTCATTTCAGTCTGAGAGTAAAAGTCTGCAAACCCTGGAATGGAGGCAAACATCACCCCAACAGCATCATAGGACTGAGAATACAGCTCCTGAACAGAGAGACACAGGGAGAGGCAGAAATGGTCATCAGAGGTAAGTTCCATGGTGACGCTATATGTGCACATGTATCTGTGTACACAGGCACAGATACCAAAAGAGTACTGAAAATGGGAGTTAGATACCAATATGTCAGCACCATATGTCTCAGTACATTCCGGTTACCATAACAAAGTCCCTTAGACTGGGGTGCTTATGAAGAGTAGAATTTCATTTCTTACACTTTTAGACTCAGTGTTAGGTGAGGATTCATCTTCTGGCTCAGAGGTGATACTCTTTAGTTGTGTTCTCACCTGGTTTGGAAGGGGCTAAGCAGGCCTCCGGGGCTTCTTTATAAGGACACTAATCCTATTCATGACTTAATAACTTCTAACAGTTGCCATCTCCTAATAGCATCACCTTAGGAATTAGAACTTCAACATGGGAGCTGGGGATTTAGCTCAGTGGCACAGCGCCTGCCTGGGAAGCGCAAGGTCGTAGTTCGATTCCCGGTACCAGAAAAAAAAAAAGAACTTCAACATGAGAATTTTGGAGAGACACAACATTCCTTCCATTGTATCATAATCTCAGCAGCATCACCACCTATATTGGGACCATCAAAAATACACTGTGTATTTTTAAATACACTGTCCCAGCTTTGGCTGGGACATGAGCTTCCATTGCCCATTCATTGGCCCTTGGTCAGTTCCTTTTCCCCCCTCCTGAATGACTGGTCCAAACTCTCACCACTCTTGTTAACCTAATTGTGAACCCTATTCCATTCAGCAGATGATCACGTCTCATACCTCACTTAGAAAACTGCTGCTCGTGGTGGTGACACAGCTCGGTTCCAATCTTCATCACATGTCTACATTCATATTCATTTTCATCTCTTATGTTTCCAGTCCAGATCATGTATTTTTCCTTCTTCTACTAAAGATCAATGTTTCCACCTGACCTCTAGATCCCCAAACTGCTTCTTCAGCAACTCACTCCCACAGTAATCCTAACCTTTCTTATGTAGTTCTCCTCTCCTCCTTTTCCAGTGCCTCACCTTCTTCTCTGAAAATAAGATCAACACGCCCTGGATCCTTCAACGCTTATGACTATCAACCAGGCACTCTTTATCCTTGCTTCCTACCTTCTCAGACTAGCTTTCTCTACCACCTATCCCATTCACATTTCAGCTGAGAGGAAATGAATAGAGAGTAGGTCAGTCTGCTATGCAAAGTGGGAAAACCAGTGCGTGCACGCCAATTCATATCTTTCTTACTGGACAGCTCTGTAGCTTGGCATGTTGATTGTCCAGGATCTTGACTCTCTGGGTCTTGGCTTCACATGTATTAGTGATATTCTCTCTTTTTCTTATGCCTGGTTCTTTCAAGAATAATGCCCCTTTTTAATTCCACCTTAAATGCTGTTGATTGCTATGGTTCTGTCCTTGACACATTGAATGGTGACAAGTTTACAATTTTACCTGGCCCATCTCCTTCCTCCTCAGCATTTCTAACACCCAACGGCAGACAGTTTCTAAATTCCTATTTCCAGATCAGTTCTTCATTGGCTTTGAACTTCCATGTCTCATGTTGTGTAGCTTTCACCCTCCTCAAATTACAAGTGGTATAAACCATGTGTATCTTCTCTCCAGTGATACCTGTGTCTGCCCCTTTATTCCCTAACACAGTTGATGGCCCCAGAATTGTCAGATCATCAAAAATAGAGAACCACAGAGTCATCTCTTTCTTCATTGTGTTCATTACTTCATCGGTTAATTAGCAAGTCCTGCTGGGTTTGCTTCTGTTTCCTAATTTTTTAAAAAACAACTCTACTTTTTTAAAAAACCAGGCACTTCCCAGTTATCTCCTTGAATACTTATATGAAAATCTCCTATCAGGAAACCTCCAGTTTTGTCCCATTCAAAGGCACCCTCTACAAGGACTGATCAAAACAAATCAAAACAATGGGGTGTGTTTAAACAAAAATTACAGTAAAGGACACATTGCCATTAATTTCCCTCAAAATACTCCCCTTGCTCTAAACACACTTATCCTGTCACAACTGCCACTTTCTCAAGCAGTTCTGGAAGTCTTCCTTTGCGTGTTTTTATAATGTGTGATCAAAAATACAATGAATAGTACTGCTGAGAAGCATCCAACTGAAAGACGGGCCCCTAAAACCATTCTGATATGTCCTTATCCACTTTATTTTCCAGGTGCAGAATTGTGTGATTTCTCTCTCTTACCTATAGTCAAAATAACCATGAAGGTAAATGTTTCAAATAGATTCAGAACATCAAGGCATCCACAACTACAGACATTCAGGAAAGAGGTCAGAGATGAGATCTCATCTTTCACTGATAATGCACCAATTATCAGTTATCCTCATTCTCTGCCTTCTTCTCCACTTTCCTGTCTGTCTTTGCTCCCTGGGACAATTTCTGGTAGAATACTTGTTTTCAAGTCCTAGTTTCAAGGTTTACTTCTAGAAGATGCCAACCACCTGGCTTCTTTCACACTTATATCCTTTTAATTCTCACTCTCTCTCTTGATGGAAAATGTCTTCCCAGCCCCTTACCTAGACAAATTCTTGTTTCCTGTATTCATTAACTACAATGAGACCATGTCTTCCATTGATCTCAGGAGGCTGAGCTCTAGCAGCATCCTGAGCACCTCTGTAGTATGCCACTTGTCCCCTGCATTGTGTCAACGTCTACCTCTTCCTTTGGCAGATCTTAGCACATTCAATTGGTTAGTGTTTTTAGAGGCTAGCAATGTAAGGGACATCCTATACAAGGTCTGGCACAATAAAAGCACTCAATACTATTGGTGAATTGATGACTTGTCTGGTTCTTATAGGCAACACTAATTGCTTACAAAATGCTTTCAGATGAATCAATTGATTTCATCCTTGCAGTAATCCTGTGAAGTAGCGTGATTATTAATACCACTTATAGATAAGCAAAATGAGACAGAAGAAGTAAGTCACTACTTTGGAGCATACATCTAGTAGCAGAAGAAGCAAGGTTAGTGGATTCTAGGACCATCTCCACTCTATACAGCTGTACATGCTTCCTGTATCTGTCATGCCTGGGTCTGGGAAAGAGTCTCAGCAATTCGCGATCAATCAGTCTTGAGCTTCAAATATGGCTGTTTTCTAAATTACTATCTCTGTAATTCTTGTCTAGAAGGCGTCTGGTGACTGACTGGCTGAGCTGGGCTGTGGTGCAGTGAACACACAAGGTCACAACCAAGGAGAACAGCAGTAGCAAATGGCTTCCTAAAGTGGCATCTGCTCACCTTGGACTTGAACAGGTATTGATGCCATGGAGTGAGCTCGACTCTGTGTCATGGGTCAGAGAACTTGGATAAGTCAACTTGTAGAGGCATCCTCCAAATGACTATGATTTTGGGGAAAAGTCTCTATTTAGTTACCTATACTGAAAAAGTTCAGGGTGTAATGATGCAGTACTACAGATAGTATCACTTAAACAACAGATGTTTATTTTCTTCTTTGGGGCCAGCACCAAGTTGGCTATCTTGGGCATCTTAGATTGAGGATCGAGGGCAGCACAAACTGCCAGATGTTTATTTTCTGACAGTTCTGGATTCTAGAAGTCTGAGATCAAGGGTCCTCTTGATCCTTCCCTTGACACTCTCCTGGCCTGTGATGGCCACATTCTCTCGAGTCTTTATCTCCATGGGGTCTTCTCTCAGTGTGTGCCTGTGCCCTAATCTCCTCTTTATATAAGGACATGAGTCACACTGCAGTGGGTCCTCCCCTAATGACCTTGCTTTTAACTTGATTATCTGTCCCAAAATAGTCATACTCTGTGTTTAACCCGAAGGGTTAAAACTTCACACATGAATTTTGGAGAATTACAATTGAGTCTGTCTGTATTCCAGACAGACCCAAGTAGTTTTGAAGGTGGTCCTCAGCCAGAGGGCATGGGAGGTCACTGATGTGGCCCAAACAGATGAAGCCTTCCCCCATGGCAAGCAGATCAGGAAGAGGGGGATTAGGAAGGGCTCCAGCCTACCTATCCACACCTTCAGAGATTGTTTCTTTTTTCAGCTCTTTCTAAACCAGTCTGAGTGTTCCATCTGCTTCTTGCTATTTTAGGCCTAAAAAAAAATAAACACACTTTGTAAACTGGGGAGGGATTGACAAATATAGAAAAAGCTATTATTGTGTTGTCACCATCTTCTGTTGAGTTGGACCTCACACAGGATTTTGAGCCTATGCATTCACTCCCTCCCTGGGACCCCAAATGACAGTATGAAGAAAACCATGGCCTCCTCTTTGCTTAGGCCTATTTGATTCTAAGTCCTGTGCTGCTTGTATGAAGCTCCTTCAGTGTCCTTCAAGACTTGTACTTTTGTACCAATGATACCTCTGCTCTGATCTCTGTTCTCTGCTAAATACTGAAGTGCTTGTGGTTTCCCCACTTCTCAGCAAATATCCTGTAGTATTGTGACTCAATGCCTCTGACTATTTGGGTCTGTCTGGAATACTTTCCACCCCCTTCTTCCCCTGATTAACCTCTGTGTCCTAACAGCATTGCTATAATTAGAGCATTGCTATAATT
Organism: Chinchilla lanigera; assembly: GCF_000276665.1. NCBI lineage: Eukaryota > Metazoa > Chordata > Mammalia > Rodentia > Chinchillidae > Chinchilla > Chinchilla lanigera. Next base: position 5,514,207 of record NW_004955461.1, read on the forward strand.
ACAGATGAGGAAACTGAGGCTTAGTAAGCCTAACTAGCTTGCCTCAAATCATGTAGCAAGTAAATGGCAGACCTGAGATGTGAACACAAGTTCTTCTAACTTAATAACTTGGCCTTGTCCCCTCAGATAACATAGCCTTTCTTGAAGAGCCTTCAGCAGGGTGGAATTTGGGAGGGAAGAGCAAACAGAGACTGAGCTTTTGGCTATGAGGTCTGGAGTGATTCTGAGCGTGTCCTTGGCTTCTGTTGCTGGGACACACCCAGAGCCTACATGAAAAAGACACATAAGCTGCCAGCCAGGAGCTCTGGTGTCCGCTCCTTTTTGAGTAAGGCCCATGGAATCATGTCCTGAGGGTTAAGGCCCATAAAGATGTACACAGTTCAGCCAAGCAACAACTCCATGTCGGCTGTCAGTCAGCCATGAATGCATTGCCACCCCAGGGACATAGCCTGGGCGAGATGCCCTGGTGGGCAGGAAAAGGTGGTCACGTAGGCATTCCTATAGTCCAGAGGGACTTACCAAAGTCACCAAATATTCAGAGGCTTGCATTAGTCACTCACATTTGTGGCAAGAAGAGAAGATAAAAATGCCTTTGCCTCTTACAGTAACAGGGCGTGACACTGGAGTGCTTGCAGTCACAACAGTTCTACCCCTACCCTGCCACCACTTTATATATTAAACTCCTATGTTTCCTTCTCTCTCTGTCCTATATCATATGTGCATGTGTACACAGGATGGGTACACGCCTTAGTCTTGTCCAGCCTTAAGGTTAGCTTCGGCAGTGACATGGTAAGTGGGGCGAGCCTGGGAATGTGATGTGGTGCTGCTTAATGTGAGGCATGTTAGAAACCTCTCAGGGCCCCAGCTTCTTCACCAGTAGTGTGGGGCTAACAAAACTCTTCTTTTAAGGCTGTGAGAGAGATAATTTTCACCAGTTGCCTATCCTCAGTATCTGGTAATAGTAGATATTCAGTAAATGATGCTTCATCACTTTTTCATGTTCAGATTCTGTAGGCAAGGTAAACAGTTCAGGGTCTAATCCCAGCCGAATGAGAGCTGCTTAAATATTTATAAAACCTGAAATAATTCGGATAGAACTTTTTACTGAAAATGTATTAAGGCTGAAGCTGCCATTCATGTTGCTCAGTGGGGATTGGACTGGGTAAGGGCAGATGCCTTGTGTTTTTGGAATGCATTCCTTGTTTTCCTTCCTTTCTTGATGAAATCAGTATCACCTTGCTATTCCCCACCGGTCCTGGACACCTTATTGTTTTGGTGTCTTGGTGAAAAAGCAGCTTTCCTTTCATTTGCCTTTGGGTTTCTCCTCTGTGGTTCATACAGTTCCTCCTCCCCATCTGCTGGGCTCGGTTGACACACATTAACATTCTCTCTGCTTTCGCAGCTCCATCAAGAAGCTCTTGCTACAAAGCTTCTAACCTCAGGGAATCTTGAGGAAACAAAGCTTGAACTCAGTGCTGGAAAACTCCATCTGTCCAAGAGGGTGAATGGTGCTTTGATCTGCATCTGGGAGACCCTCCGGAACCTGGGCGTATCCAGAGCTGATTATCCAACTTGCCCATTACTCATCCCCTGGTCGTCTCTTTCACTGGGCTTTCTTCAGTAGCCTGGATGAAAAATGCATCCAGTAGGCTTCTCCCCTTCTGCCCTTTAGGGTCCCAAGGCAAGGAGCACAAACCCCAAAGTCTGTAAGGGTCTCACAAGTAACAAGGGTGGCAGGGTATACACGGGAAAATTGGAGGGTTCCTTTGTTATGGTTTGAATCTGGAATGTCCCAAAAGCCTTATGTGCTCAGGGATGAGGCTTTTGGGAGGTGATTGGATCAGGGAGTGCTATGTTCTTCACTGGTTTAGATGAACCCATGACTGAATGTGCTGTTAGCAAGTAGATCTGGATGGAAAAGGTAGAAGAGGTCGGTCGCTGGGGATGTGACCCAGAGGGTGTATCTCCTTCCCTGGCTCCTCCCTCCTGTTTTTGCTTCCTAGTTGCCGTGATGTGAACAGCATTCTTCCCTGCCAGGTCCTTCCATCACCCCATTTCTGTGTTTGAGCCTGCCGACTATGGACTGAAACTTCTGAAGCCATGAACCAAACTAAGCCTCTCTTCTTTTACTTTGCAGGTGTTGTGTCTTGTGTCTGAGGAATGAGAAAGTAACTAATACACTCGTCTATGCCCAAACGCATCACATCCACGAGTTAAAACAAAATTAGCAAACCAGCCAGGCCACCAGTCCATGTCACAGCTAACTGGCTCATTGAAGATATTGGTCTCAGCACCAGTGTCTTTATGATCTCTGTTGAGTGCAGTTTGCAAATCTATTATTGGAAAGGTAGTCATTTTGGCCCAGCCTCCGAGACAAACTTGTTTTGGCATCCTGAATGACTCCAGTTTGAGTGGCTCAGCAAGGTGATACAGCAGTGCAATACAGCCACAGAGCACTAAGGTGTAAAGCCTCAGGAAACATACCACTGCTGTTCACTCACAACCCTTTAATAGCAGCATTATAGGTAGGCTCACCAAGCCTGAGGATCAATGGTGATGATGGCTGCCATGGTCCCTGCCCTTAGTGAGCTCACAATCCTTCAGGGATAACGCTGCTACTTACTCTGTCCTTTAAGGATTCCAAGGATGCAGAGCCCAAAGATGCTTCACCTGCCTTGAAGTCTCACAGGGTAAGCCCATGCCTTCTCACATGTGAGCCTTCAGCCATGTGAAAGCACCTTTCAGCTCCCTTTTGAGTGATTTTCTCTTGGAGCTTTCAGGGTAAGTCCTGTTTTTTGAGTATTTTAAAAAATTCTCATCTTTTAAATCAGCTTCATTATTGGATTTTGCTAATGCTACCTCCTAAAGGAATTTAGAACTTGCCTCCTCTCCATCTCCTTTGCCACTGTTCTAGGGTTGCTCACTTAGATCTTACCTGAGCTATTTTAAGATCTCTTACCTGGCTCTAGTTTTGGGATCTTCCTATCCATGTCCTACCAGCAGCTGATTGATTATGCTATGCTTAGAAATTCTCAAGGCTCCCATTCCACTTAAAGTTTCATCACAGACCACCAGAGTTTCCATCCACATCACTTGCCACCTTACCTTAACCCTTGTTGTAGATTAAAAGTGTTCCACCAAAATTCCTGTCCATTTGGAACATGACTATGTGACCCTATTTGGAAATGATGCCTTTGCAGATGCATTTAAATTAAGATGCAGTCATTGTGGATGACAGGGGGCCTTAACTAAATCTGATGTCCTGAGAGGAGAGGACACATGTCCTCATAAGAAGTGCCATGGAAAGACAGAGGCAGAGATTAGAATGTTTGGGTGATAAGCCAAGGAAGAATTTGGGCCACAAGAAGCTGGAAAAAGCAAAACAAAAGTATCTGATAAACTCTTCAGAGGGAGTCTGAGCCTCTCAGCACCTTAATTTCAGACTGTGGGCTACCTTCAGAGAGTGTCTTTCAGGCATTATATAAGATTAACCAGTTTTAAGTGAACAGAGCACTTTTGAGCATTCTAAATGGTAGGCAATGTGCTAGTACTGTACACACTCACACCCCACATACAGGTGATATATTTGGTATATATCCGTTGTACATATTCATAAGTGTGTATATACATATATAATTTATATATAATTATTATGTAATATAATAATTATATTTTTCATTTTTAAAAAATTTTAAACATAATAAAAATGATACAGAATTTCAAAACAAGATGATAGGAAATTAATAATGATTATTATATTGCATGTTGTTATCTTCAAAGTAGTTGCTCAGATTACCAGACATAGGCATGTAAGACTGATCAGACAATATAAACACTAACTGTTCCTTTCAATGAACTAATAGAAATTAGTATTACAATTACTTTAGTTATTTTGTGTGTATATATATATCTATATATCTATATATCTATATATCTATATCTATATCTATATCTATATCTATCTATCTATCTATCGATCTGTCTATCTATATATCTTCCTTTTCCTTTCCCCCATCCCAGTTGTCCCTTCCTTTTGAGTGGTTTCTCTCCCTCTCACAGTATCTGTTGTACCTTTTGTATCTTATTTACTCTTTCAGTTTCTTACACTAGGTAGACAGTATGATGTTTATACATGTGAGTCTAATTTATTTCACTTATGAGTATGGTCTCTAGTTGCATGCGGTTACCTATAAAAGCCTTGAGTTTATCTTTCTCTATAGCTGATCACTACTCCATTGTATAAAAATACCACATCTTCTTTATCTGTTCCTTGGTTGGTGGGCATTTGAGTTGTTTCCAAGATGTAGCCATGGCAAATTGTGCTGCTGTAAACATGGGTGCACATATATCACAGTGGTAGGATGTTATTAATTCTTCTGGGAAGATACCCAGGAGCAGAATAGCTGGGTCAAATGGGACCTGTAATCCTAATTTTTTGAGGAATCTCCACACTGATTTGTATAGTAGTACCAGTCTACACTCCTGCCAATAGCGGAGAAGGGTCCCTTTTTGCCCACAGACCCACTAACATTTGTTATTGGTTGATTTCTTGATGATAAGCTATTCTTCCTGGGGTGAGATTGAATCTCAGTGTTGTTTTAATTTGCATTTCTTGGATGACCGATGATGTTGAACATTTTTTCATATATTTATTTGTCATTTGTATTTCTTCACCTGAGAAATTGTATATTTATCTCAGATGCCCATTTTTGGGTTGGGTCTTTGAATTTTGGGGGTCTGATTTTTAAAAATTCTTTGTATGTTCTAGATAGAAGTCCTTTGTCTGAGGGACAGTGAGTTAAAATCTACATTATTATTTTTCATTGCGGTAAAGTGTATGTAACATATAATTTACATCCAAACCACTAAGTGTATAGTCCAGTTGTGTAAAGTACATTAACACTCTTCTGCCGCTATCACCATCATCCTAAAACTTTTTCCATCTTGCTGAATTAAAGTTCTTTCTGTATCTATGAAACAATTTCTCCTTATTTCTTCCCTCAAGATCCTGACAACCACCATTCCACTGTAACTCCATAATTTTGAATACTTTAGGTATCTCTTAGAGTCATACAGTACTTGTACTTTTTTGGTGACTTGATTATTCACTTAACATAAGCTTTATCTAAGCTGTAGCATGTGTTAAAATTTCCTTTCCTTTTTTAGGGTAGCTAATGTTCCAAATGTATATAACACATTTGGTCTGACTGTGCATCCATTGATGGACATTGAAGTGGCTTCCACCTTTTAACTACTGTAAATAGTGCTGCTAGATATACATGTATCTCTTTGAGAAACTTCTTTCAGTTCATTCTGTATAGACCCAGAAATGGACTTGTTTGATACACACCATATACACATATACATTTACACCAATAGTTATATATACCTACATCTATAGAAATGCACACACGTATAGCATGTAAAAATTCCCATCTGGGCTTGCAAGGAAGACCTCATATCTACCTAATTGATAAAGTACTACAGGCCAGGGTAGGCCATGTGTAGACTTCACTGTGGCATGTTGGGCTACCTGGCACCAGGTAATAGGCACAATCTTCATTCTCATGTTCTCATAGGAGGACAGAGAAATTCTACCAGAACTTGGGGTCAGTGTAAGCAGATATGCACCATAGCCACCATCCCTTCTTGTTGGCCAGACGGGCTCGGGCTCACCTCGTTGTCTCGGTCTTTCTCCAGGAAGTGGCGGGCCACATGGCTGGGTAAGATATTCCGGAGCATGTTCTCATTGTGTTCCCTCAGCTCCTTCATCTCGTTGATCTCCTGTTTGGCTTGTACTCTCCAAAGGAAGTCCAAGCGGGCTGTGTACTCCAGCTGCAGTTTGCAGGAGAGAAAGAGAAGCAGCAGGTGAGTTTGTGACCCTGTGTTCTGGGCTTTCACTGGAAGGTGGGGAAGACTCCTGGACTCTGCACAAATGATACAGTCAGATCTGAGTACTTTGGGAGGCACCTGCCTGAAGCCAAGTGATCAAAGGCTGATTAGGTCTTGCAGGAATGTGCAGCTCCCTGGCATTATTATTCCTGTGATTTTACACTAATTTGTAAGACATATCTGGTAATACCTGTGTCCTCTTGAGAAAGGATTCTGTGGCCAGAGGTCCTTTCACCCATTCAACATTATGCCCTTACTGTTAAGTCTTGAGTATTTTCATAGCTCCCCTCACCTCACATTCACACCTGAAGCCCTAACTCCTGATATAATAGTATTTGGAGATTGGATGCTTGGAAGATAATTGGGTTCACACTTGATCTTAGTCAAAAGGCTGAGAAGCGATACAGGAAGTCCTGAGGGTGAGCCTTTGGGATGAGGTTACTGCTCTCACTAGAAGAGACTTAAGAGAGCCTGCCTTCCCTCTCCATGTGCACACAACAAAAGGCCATGTGCAGACATAGGAAAGTGATGATCTGCAAGCCAAGAAGAGAACCCTCATCAGAAATCAAAGCCTAATAGACTTCCCAGCTTCTGGAACTGTGAGAAAATAAATTTCTATTTTTAAAGCTACCTACTCCAGGGTATTTTGTTAAGGCAGCCTAAGCTTACTTCTACACTTATCATATAGCTACCTGTCTGGCACAGAACAGGTGCTCAATAAATATTTGTTGGCTCAAGAAGTAAATCCAAATAATAAAACTAGCTAATAGTCAGGTGGGCCTTATTATGTGCCAGGCTCTGTTCTAAGTCTTCAACCAAGACAACAACCATAAAAGGAAGATGTTATTTTCAATCCTTATTTCACTGATGATAAAATCAGAGCAAACCAAGACCATGCATGAGTTAGTGCTGAAACAAGAACATAGCATAACTCTAAAACTGGACACCAGATTCTGAGGCCTTGATCACTAGGCAATAAACAAGAAATAAATGAATTAATAATGGAAGAACCAGCAAGGTATGGTGGCACGTGCCTGTAATCCCAGCAATCAAGAGGCTGAGCTAGGAGGATTGCTGTGAGTTTGAGGCCAACCTCAGCTACAAAGTGAGTTCAAGACCAGCCTGAAGTGCACAGTGAAACACTGTCTCAAAAAAAAAAAGACCAATAATGGAAGAACCATGGACATAATTTCAGACACATAGGGCTTAGAGGTCTAGTCCTCATTTATGTATTTCCCCAGATTAGCTAGCAAGGGCTTCGTTTACCTTAGTTTCCTTCATCTCTGCATTTGACAAAAATGCCAGTGACCACTCAGGAGTGGAACAGGGAATAATTAAGCAGTTATAGATGAATGGCTCATGGTAGACCCTCAGTGCACATTACTTGCCTGTCACCCTAGCTTTCCTTTGTGTTGGAGCTGAGCAATTTCCTCTCCAGAGTGGCTCACAAACCAGGCTTATTATTTTATAAGGGATATCCTTATTTCAGTGTCTTTCACGTTTAAAATGAATAGGGCCACCCAATTAGGGACCCCTCCTGGAAATCTAGGAGCTATTCTTCTCCTTATTTCCAATAAAACTATCTAACTTCCTCCTTTGGTTTGTGACTTCATTCCTTGATGTTTGCAGAACCATGAACCCAAACCACATGTTAACATTTTAAAGGCTCATATGGGATCTGAGATTTTTTTTTAATAGGAAATAAGCCCCAAATGGGAATTTTATTGTCCTTTTCTCTTTGCAACATGATCTTGTTAACCATGACTCCATTTAGGAGATAGAGATTTGTGCTCTCTCTTTTTATTTTTTTGGACAACTTTATAGCCTATGTCTCTTCTGTCATTTTCCTGAGGCCCCATTTTCCTCGGGAAAGTATATTGGGAAAGTAGAGTATATCAGGGGAACAATATGCTTCATACAAAACATGGTGCTTCCTTAGTCAGATAAAAGCAATAAGCATGGACGCTCTTCTTCCATCCAGGCCTGATCCTGCTTAGCTTCTAAGATTAGATGAGATCAGGCGCATTCAGGGTGACATGGCCGTAGACATGGCTGCTATTCTTAAATATGGAAGGACAGGTTCTCCTGGGGCAGTCTATCCTAATCCCATTCCCCACACCATGCTCATGAAGTGGAATGTTGAGCCTGTCCTGCCTGTGTGATTGTGATGCAGTTATAACAGTTAGAGATACCTAAATCCTCAGCCCAGACAATGTCAGTATAATGATTAAAGATTAGACAGTAGTAACCTGTAAAGTACATCTATAAACAAGTATATTTTATTTACGTGGCACTCCGGTAGCAGAAGATGGTTAAAAGATAACAAATTAGGTATAAGTTTCTCTATGTCATTTAACATTTTGTAATTAGATAAGGATGTCTGACTAAAAAATTATTTTATACTAAAATGAAAATTTAAATGTTGCAGAGCTAAGAATTTAATCATGACTGTCATACTAAAATGCTATGTTGGCCTTAATCTCAAATCATCTCTATAAAACTATCTGTTAGCGCTCTATGAAAATTTGACTTCAAAGATGACCATGATTGCTAAAAAATAACAGTTTTCTGGTCATATTTCATATTTGAGGTCCTTGATGTCTAGATAAGATAGTTAACTTATTGCTCCTATTGCAATCATGGTGTGACTTATCTCCTGGATGTTACAACTGAGGTTTGGAGACCAAAGTTAAGAAAGCATGATTGAGCTCAGAGGACAGCCAATGTTTTGGCCCTGGCCCTTTAAGGTCAACAAGGAGCCAGCATATGAGGGGTCTTTTCCATACCCTTTCCCACAACACTGGTGAGTCACTCAACCTCTCAATCAGGGAGGTTGTTGGACCCTAGAGCACAGGAGTTACCCAGGATACATTGTGCTGAAAGGAGGGTCACTAAAGAGAGAAATGTCTCCAGTGCTTCTGCAGGACAGCACTTGGTCAAGCAGGACCTTGACCATCCTAGAGGATGGTACTGACACAGGAGCTAAGAGGCTCTGACCATCATTCCAAAAGTAATGCCTGAGGAGATTTAACTGACCATGATATAGGTATTTCACTAGGTTAATATATATATATAGTATAGTGAGAGATTAACACAGTTCTCACTTTAACTTGGTCTTAAACACCCTGCAGAAAAATATACCCACAGATATATAAAAGTAACAGTAATATAAGCCAGATATAGAAACGGGGCTCTAATCACTATATTGACCCCTGCTAGCAGTCTCCAGCTATACCTGTAGTTAACTACTATTATGGTTCTGGCTAGAAAGCCACAGTTACAGCTACTGAAGCTCAAGAGTCTTTAAATTCCCAGCTAAAGCTGTCATTCAAAACTGCAGAGTTCTCCATTTTCTTATAGCTACAACTAGAGGGACTTGTGCACTAATAAATAATTTAGATAAATAATACTCATCAGGTGAAATAAGATTTTAAAATAATAAAATAAATATCAGACTTGTAGATAACTCCATAAATAGGCAAGGCTACCACTCAGCTGGTTACAATAAGTATTCCAATCCCTTAAACACAGTGTCTAACCTTAGTTCCTTCCCCAATCTATCTTTTCATTCTGGTTCTTATGTTTGGGCCATGTATTCTTAATCTTTTGGTTAAATTTGTTTCTTCTTGCCTAGAGATTGTCAAACTCCAAATGGTTATGCTGATGGAGCCAAAAACAAATATGTTAGACTCCTGTTACTGGGGTGCACTAGATTGATCGTTTAAAGATACTCCATAAATGTTAAGTCACAACATGACTTCTATTCAAGGCCTATTAGGTTAGTTTTCTGGAGAAAGTCCCTGACTGGCATTCTCCCTTACATCCATCCTTCTCAGCTGCTAGATTCAGTCTTGGTCCATGAAGCTGCTAGATTCAGTCTTGGCCCATTCTCCTTAATAGCAGCTAAGGATACTTCTTCAGAGGGATGAAATGTAGAAGATATTTACTTAATTAGTTTGTGAGTAAGACAGTTAGCTAGTGGAAGGGTCTGAGGTAGAGTGGGGTGACCAGCCTTACTGATACAAAATTAAGAATAGATAGTGAATTAGGACTTTGGTCTTAATGAATGAATTTCCTGAGGCAGCATGGCATGCAGTGCACTCGTGTCTAAGATCCCAAAGGGAATGCAGCCACACCCTACTAAGGCCCTGAATTTCAAGGAAATTCTAATGCAAACTCACCAGTTCCTTCTGAGTTCCCAGTTTACTGTAAGCCCTGTGTGAAATAACTGGGCCGAAAGCCTGAGCCTCAGTTGGTTATTTTAAATCCACAGAGCCACCTGTGTGTGATACGTGACTACTAACCAAGAAGGAATTCCTGTACCTAACTTGTCTGTAAGTAATTCTAAGTTAGAGGCCATGTGGACATCCCGTTCATGATTCTTCCTAGAAATCCATGAGTTATTCTCCTTCTTATCTCCAGTAAAGTTTTCCTAACCTCAAAAAGAAAAAAGAAAAAAAAAAAAAAGAACAATGTGCTGCACTGTTAAACACATGGTTTGGTGTCCCAAATTTAAGGGCTTAAAGTATTCAGCCAGTTTATTATTATTATTATTATTTTGTTCTATTTAAAAGTCTCAGTAGATAGCAAAAATATGAAACAACACAGGCACAAGGTTACTCCTTCAGCAGTATTTATGGTAGCAAAAGCTGGAAAGAATCCAAATGTTCATTTTGTTGGATGAGCAAACTATTGCACATATAGACAATAGAACGTGACACAGCTATGAAAAGAAATGAAGAACATTTGCTATACTCTGACGGGATACACTCCAAGGGAGGAAAAGTGTGTATAGTTTGCTATCACTTATCTAAGAAAGAATTCTCTCTCCTCCCACATATATGCACATATGTATGTCTTAGTTTGTAAAAAAGAGCAAAGTGGAAGATAAATAAAATACTTCACTCCAAACTCTTCTTGACTTGATGGTTTGTGTTGAGAAGTCTACTGTGATTATGATGGGCTTTCCTTTGTACGTGATCTGTTTCTTTTTTCTAACAGCTTTTAATATTCTGTTCTTGTGAATTTCTGGGATTTTGATTAATAAATGTCTGGGTGGAGATAATTGTACTACTAATTTCTACCTGTTTATTGAAAGGAACAGTTAAAGCTTAATTGTTTGATCAATTTTGCATGCCTATGTCTGGTAATCTGGACAACTATTTTGAAGATAACAGTATGCAATATAACAACCATTGTTAATTTCCTATTGTCTTGTTTTGAAATTCTGTGTTATTTTTATTTTTATTCTCTTTAAAATAAAAAAGAATTTAAAAAATGAAACGATGAGAACTGTGAAAAAGGAAAGGAGATAAATAAATAGGAAGTAGATTTTTTTAAACAGATGAGGGAACAAAAGATGGAGGGAGGAAGAAGGGGAGGGAAAGGAATAAAGGGAGAGAAAAAACAGAATTAAAGAAAAAAAGAATATAGAACTTTGCAAATGGGAAGGGGACCAAAAGTTGGAAAGAGCAGGGAGGGTAGGACAGAATAAAGGATAAAAAAAATTAAGATGTATTATGTACATGTATCAACTCTTCATGAGAAATATAATCATTATGTACTGCAAACATGTTCTAATAGAAAAATCAGAGAACATATCACAAAATATGATCATCCAGGAGGTGGGGAAGGGAACGGTAGGAGGTACAATGGAAGAGTAGAACAGATTTTAAGATTTTTTAAAATTATATATTGTTTTGAGTAAGCTTGACTTTAGAATTAAGGAAATATTTTTGTTTCATTATAAAACTAAATAAATTTAAAATTTCTCTGTGAAAACAGAAAAAACAATGTGCAAGTGAAGGCAATAAAAGATGAATATAGGAACACACTGAACCCCACATATGTGAAACTGGGGGGGGGTGATGGGAGAAAATGATCAAATCTGATCATTTTCATTTGGTACAATTCTGCCAAAATAGAAGCCATTAATTTGTATAACAAATAAAAAGAAGTGAAAAAACCAAAGATAAAAGAAATGAGCAACCTGTCCAAGCAGATAGGAAATACACACATACAAAATGACTTTTTAAAAAATACCTTGATGACACATTCTTAGATACCCTAAGGGTAGAATGTTAAAACTGTGAGAATCATACTGTAGGTGGTATTATTTGTATTATTATTTTTAGACTATTATATATGAACTAATGATAAAGCAAATAAGAAATTGTGTTGTCACTGAAAACTAGAATTTTGAGGAAGAGAAAAAGTAGCTGCAAAAATAAAATTAATGAGGTTAAAATAGCTGTGGTCCCAGTAAGGAACAGAAGTTCCTCCAATGAAACTAAATGAACAACAGTTTTCTGGTCATATTTTATATTTCAAGGTGCTTCACATCTACATAAGATAATTAAACTTATCACTTCTATTGCAATACTGGTATGACTTTCTCTAATGAAACTAAAGCCTTAAAACAACAAAAAGTTAATAGCAACAAGCACTCTCAGCTTCTGGATTTTGGTTTTTAAAAAATCAATTCTTGTAAAAAGAATCCCCGCTCATTCCAGAAATGGCTGAATTTTAGGGCAGAAAATTCACAAATTTAGAACTTTTTAAATGAATACCATAAGTAAGGAGTGTATCAGAGACTACATGGGCTACATCTAAAGGACCCAAAAGCAGGCTTGAATAAGCTTCTTGCTGTCAAAGATGTGACAAATTAGGCTTTAGTAGCAATTGCACTAGTTGGAAATGAAGAAAATATGTTAAAAGGTATAAATATATGATGATAGCTAAAAACCCCCACAATCTCACCTATTACCCATGAAGGATGCTAAGGAACAAATTTATAGGGAAATCTATAGGGAACAAATTTGTGGGGAAAGAATTCAGCATTTATGTTGCTTTAGGAGTTGTGTTTCCAGGTATTGAACAGTCCATGAGGAGATGGTTCTCTTTCATACCAGATTCAAGAACATCAGGTTGTGATTTGTCAACAAGAGGACAGTATTTTCTTGTGCATAAATATTTCCAAATGAAAAATGGTTCAAAATGCATGCTTTGTGGAAACACAAAGTAATTGTTTATTTCTCTCCTGTTGGAGTATCTTTATATAACTGAATTCAAATTAGAAGCAAGAGTGCAGAAATCTGGAAGGCTGGAGTGGACCTGAGCAATGATTGTCCAGTTATGAGACAAGAAAGGGCAATTTTCAGACTGGTGTTGTGGAGAGCCATATCTGGGTCATGGTCATAGAGAGCTGGTTGAGTGTAGGCACAGGCCAGTCTTTTGACAAAGCAAGTCCCATGAAGCCAGGTGCCACCTGCTATCAACCTCCACAGATTACGTTTCCTCTTCAGTTCACTAAAGATCTACTGCACCTACCATACACTGGGTGCCTGGCCTAGGAAGATGAGGTAAACTCAGTCTCTGGCTTTGATTTACTCATACCAGAGCGGTGGCTGGGAGGCAACAAAGGGAAAGAGATCACTTGAACACAGGGCACAGACACGGAGAGAAAAGCAAAACATACCAAAGACATGGCATTGGTATTTTAGAAGTAAAAATTCTCTAGTGTTTGCTCAATGTATCAATTAAATTAGAGTGTGCTTTTTCCTGATTTTCATCAAACCACTGAGGAACTGGTCTTATGAAAAGATTACTATAACACCTGCTGTTCCTACACTTTGTGCCGGGCTCCTCTCATAATAATAGCTAATGCCAACTGAGCCTGTCCACCCTGCCAGGTGTTGTTTCAAACACTTCATATTTATTCAGCCTCATTTAATCAATGAGCTAGGTACTTTGGAACTCTCCACTTTGTAGGTGAGGGATTAGGCACAGTCAAATGGAGGTGGCTTCCTAAGGCCTCACAAACAGTGCCAGGGTTTAAACCAGGGCATTTTGACTCCAACTGTGATTCTTGTAGTGTATGCACATGAAATTTTTTAGGTTTTCTCCCACTCTGACAGATAAATATTATTTTCTCTTTATAGATAAATAATAACAGCTCTGGGAGGCTATCTCAGGGTCACTTATTCTCAAAGTGGCATTGCTGAGACACAAGGAATAATCCTGGGTTTCAAAGCTTGGGTCTCTTCTTCTGAGCCACACAGTCCCTAGAGCTTGTCTCCATGAGGCCCAGAAGTAGGTGACTGGAAATGACTTAATTAAACTCTGTCCTTGTGCACAGATGTAGCTTCCTTTGCTATAAATGGAGATGCCCAGTCTTCCGAGCTGTACATGAATCATGCACAAGGTGGGAGGCATCTGATCATTTGTTCTCCCTGTCCAGAATTTAGGGGTTCACCTGCCTCAGTGGAGGAGGAAGTGTTTGGTATATCGTTTCCACATATGTTGCAAAATAAAATCTCCCAATTATTCAGTTACATAACCACCTCCGTCACTCTGGAGAGGTATAATTGCACACACTCCCACTGGACACTCCTGCGTACCAAGCATCAATGGACATTATTCAGCCTTTATTAAAAATAGAGGGCCTGAGTCACACAGGGAAACCAATGGGACCAGGGAGCAGGGAGCAAGGCCAGGAGTGGGCAGGCCTGATCCAGGATGAACAGGGCCCTGCTGGATACTATCGGTCATAGAGCCCTCAAGTGATGCAACTCTGCACAGAACTGACTGTCATATAGGGAGGCAGAGACAAGATGGAACCCGAGCTTAGAGCATTTTGATTCCTATTCAGTTTGGCTCTTGTTGGCTTTGTGACCTGAGAGGCCATGAGTCTTGCCTTTGTGTTGGCACAAGCTGAGTGACAATGCCTTCCCTATTTGTGCCGTCAACTCCTTTCCAAAGTAAAACATTAAGAGCTACTAACAAATTTGAGCACTTATTACACAGCCAAGCCTTTGGGATCAGTGTATGGCAATTATATTCTAATAATATTATAACAGCCCTTGGAAGTAGAATCTGTTATTAGTATATCCATTTTAGTGACAACATGGAGGCTCAGAAGGGAAAGTACACTGCTGAAAGTTTTATTTCCATTGGTGACTGGGTTAGGTTTGAGTACCATCTGCCTGATTCCAAAGACTATCTCTGTAACTGTGACAGTTATGAGATGTTATACACAGTTATATAATTTCTGAGCTCACTGAAATAAAAGGAAAGATATTAGTTGTCACAAATTTAGAGCTCCTCACAGAACATTTACATATTTTTACCTTATGAATGATCTTAACACAATTACATTATCTGCTTTCTCAGGACAAATATAGAATGTTATATTGGATCATCATGTCAGATGGGTACTATTTGAGGAAGGGGACACTGACAGGACACAAAGTAATTCCTTAAAGGGACAAAGGAGGCACAAACATCATCATTATTATGAAATGAAGGTTTTACCCCAAAATTATTTTCTTAGCTATTTCTAGGGTTTTCCCACTTCTTGGTTTTAAACCTGTGTGATTGTGATGGATTGAGTGTATTTTTGTAGCATTGCCTTGTCTAATTCTGACTTTGTAGTTCTCACATGGACTATAATTTGCACATCAGACTGAAGAGTTTTCCCCTATAAATGGAATCCATTCAGACTTAGAAGACAAGAACCTTGTCTTCAGAGATACCTAAAAGAACTTAAATACAGGAATTCTGTAGATGGTGGCACCCCAACATTTGGCTTTCTCTTTCAACATAAATTCAGGTGATGAATTTATGAGAACAAGCCAAAGTCAGCCTGCAGGACTGGATTCTCTGAGGCACTGCACATAACATCCGTATTCTGCTCCAGTCTGGTGAAGTGGAAAGGATGGGTTTTGGAGACAGATCTGGACTTGAATTTTAGTTCCCCCACTCATGGTACTAGTAGAGTAGCCTTTCTTTTCATCTGCTAAATGGGAATGGCAATAACTCCCAGCCCAGGTTGCTGTCAAGACTGAATGAGGTAGTGGAGGGAAAGTGCTAGACACAGAGTGAGAATTTAGTAAACTATCTTTCCCATCTCTTTCACTGGCCAAGATTTTATGTTATCGTTTTTTGGATTACATATTACCATCCCTCTTTATTGCACATAACTTCATGTATAAATCTCTCAATTCTTGAACTTTTTGACTGCTTCATCCTTGTTTTCCCAGGGTTTGTTACTTCCTTGCTTCCATGGTGATTTCCCAGCAATAAGATCCTATTTCTGCTCTGTCTGACAGCCATTTTTACTTGCTTTCCTCATTTTCCAGTTACTCATTTTGAAGTGCACAAGGACCAAAGGAAGATGAACTGGAATCCAGAGCAGTGAGAATGGCAGAGCCTGGTCTGTACTGGGAGTGAAAATATCTCCCAGGGATGATTATTTATGGGCCAGAATGTTCTACACCTTTGCATTATTTAGGGTCCACTCTCCTCCAAAAGACCATGCCAGGAATAGAGGTTTATATAGTTGTGCCCTATTCCAGATCCTCATAATTAATGGGCTCAGAACAGAGTCAATATGGTAGGCACTTTATCTAACCAGACAAATTCATCATGGACCTCTTCCTATATATACGTCTATACATATGCAAGGCAGCACACAAAATGCTGTGCACAATAATCTCAAAACAGTCCGATTTTGGAATTAATATTTCACTTTAGAGTTGAGGAAACTGGGACTTGGGATATAAGTAATTTGTTTAAAGCCACGCACAGCTGAGAACAAGAGCTGGGATGGAGGCCTGGTTCAGCTGATTCTCAAACATGAATATTTCACACAGCATGTACCTTCTGTAGGAGCATTTTTATCCAGGCATCAAAATTGAGAAGGATCAGTTTAGTTTTCATTAGGTACTTCCCCTTTCTTTTTTTCCCTCTCTCTGCTTCCTTTCTTCCTTCCTTTTTTTCTTCTTTCTCTCCTTCCCTCCTTTCTTTCTTTCTCTTTCTTTCTTTCTTTCTTTCTTTCTTTCTTTCTTTCTTT